>NC_073403.1:30222820-30522820 GCF_028641065.1 Leucoraja erinaceus
GAATTGGTGAGAAACAGTCACAATAAATGTTATTTTGGTGAAGTGGACATAGGTTATGACTAAAAAAGCAAAAGGTAGAAAAAAAACTGTGATTCCCTCAGTCTCCTGATCCCTATATCCCTTCCTCTGGCTTCACTTTTCACATCCCTTCTCCCCTTCTCTCTCAGCCTTTGTCTTTTTTTCATCTTTGGCCTTTGTCCACTCATCTGCAAATCACCGCCCCACTCACCTGTATCCATCTATCACTTGCCAGGCTTTGTCCTGCCCCCAGCTCTCTTCCACCATTCTCCCCGCTACTGAAATCAGGATGAAATATGGTCCCAATCCAAAACGTTGTCTGTCCATCTTTTCAAGAAATGTTGCCAGACCTGCTGAGGGATCAGTACTTGATGTTTCTTTAGGTATATCTGGGTATAGTTTCTGGGGATATATCCATATCTACCTTACCCCATAAACATTTTGGCAGAAGAATGGAAGAAAACAATTGTAGGATGGAATCATCTGTTTCACATCGGTATCCATTGCAACAGATACATTTACAAGGTTCCACTGGCATGAAGGGGAAGCCAGCAATGGCCGCCACCTGCGCAGCTTGGTTGATAATTCAGAATTGGTGCACAAAATATTTTGTTTAACATGGCTCGCGCTGGCCACACATCACTGGAACTTCCACCTGAAGGAATTTAATGATAATGGAGATAATTCCTACTCACGCCATTGTGATGACACTGAAATCCAGCCAGTTCCAAGGGTCTCGGAGGAAGGTGAAGGAATCAATTACAAATCCTCGGGCAAAGATCTTTATCATTGATTCAAAGGTGTAGATCCCAGTGAAGGCGTACCTGCCAATGTACAATTGAAATAATTAAGTAGAAACATCTATCAGGCTACTTAATGTCCATCAGAGAGCAACATAAGCAGAGCTTTTAAAACACCACACTGATGTAGGGAGGTGAACAGGTGACCATCAGAGCTACAGAACCAACCACTGCAAGACATTTAGCAAAATCAGTCACGCAACAAGGAAACAGGCCCTTTGGCCCATCAAATTCACGCACATCATCAAGGACCCGTTTATGCTAGCCCCACACGAATGTCACTTTATTCTCTACAGATGGCTAATAACACCTTTGGTTTAGTTTAGATTTAGATTGTAGTGTAGAGCAGAAGGATCTAGGAGTACAGTACACTGTTCCCTGAAAGTGGCGTCACAGGTAGACAGAGTGATAAGAAAGGCTTTTGTTCAGGCAGCTACTATAACAGCATTTAAAACACACTTGATTAGATACATGGCTATTTGGAGGGATATGGCCCAAACATGGGCAAATGGGACTATCCTACCAAGGGCATCTTGGTTGGCATGGATGAGTTGGGCAGAAGGGCCAATGTGTGTGTGTGGCATGACTATGTGTTGCTAAGTGACAAGTAATATTCACTCGATAAAACTGTCAGGCAATAAAGATCGCCAATAAAAGTCTAATCATATATCCTGACAGTTTACCATTACTCCATCCGCCATCATTATTATCCTGGCAGTCGCTGGTGACTAAAAACCAACCAGATATGTCACATAAATAGCCTGGCTGCAAGATCAGGTCAGAGGATGGATAGCCTGTGGTGGGTGACTCCACTAGGCTTTAAGGCACAAGCCAGGAGTGAAATGGAATATTCTGAATGAACACAGTTCCAAAAGCTCTGCAGACCGTCAGTATAGCACAGGACAAAGTCATCCATTTGATTGGCATCACATCTACCACCCTGAATATTCATTCCGGCCACTAACAACAGAGTGGCTACTGTGTGTGGAGTCCCCAAAATACACACGGATTACTGGCACAGCGGTAGAGTTGCTGCCTTACAGCGCCAGAGACCCGGGTTCAACACTGACCATGGGTGCTGGCTGCACATTGCATGTTCTCCCCGTGACCGCGTGGGTTTTCCCCGGGTACTCCGGTTTCCCCCCACACTCCAATGATGTACAGGTTTGTAGGTTAATTGGCTTCAGTAGAGATTGTGAATTGTCCCTCGTGCGTAGGATAGTGCTAGTGTATGGGGTGATCGCTGGTCGGCACGGACTTGGTGGGCCAAAGGGTCGGTTTCTGCGCTGTATCTGTAAACTAAACTAAACTAAAATAAGGTTAGTATAGCCCAGGACAAAGTAGTCCATTTGATTGGTATCACAGCAACCACCCTCAACTAACAGCAGAGTGGCTACTGTGTGTGTTGTCTGCAAAATGCACCCCAATGACTCACTGAGGCAACTGCTGGCACCCCTAAACCTATCTCCTCTACCACCACGAAGGGCAAAGGTAGCAGGAACAGGAATCCCACCACTCTCAGCTCCCTTCCAAGTCACACATCATCTTGATTTGGAAAGATATCACCAGTCCATCATCATTCATAGTCATAGAGTGATACAGAATGGAAACAGGCCTTTTGGCAAAACATGCCCACACCCACCAGCATATCCCATCTACACTAGTCCCACTGCCTGCATTTTGCCCATATCCCTCTAAATCTCTAATCCACGTACCTGTCTTATTGTTTCTTAAATGTTGCAATAGTCCCCGCCTCAACTGCCTCCCTTGGCAGCTCGTTCCATACAGCCACCACCCTTTGTGTGAAAAAGTTCCTCAGATTCCTAATAAATCATTCCCCATTCACCTTAAACCTATGTCCTTAGGTTCTCGATTCCACTGCCCTGAGCAAGAGACTCTGTGCATCTACCCAATCTATTCTACCCTCATCCTCTTGCGCTATAAGGAGTGTAGTCCCAACCTGCTCAACCTCTCCCTAAGGCTCAGACCCTCGAGTCTGCCAATATCCTTGTACCCTTTCCAACTTGACAACATCTTTCCTGTAACATGGTGCCCAGAACTGAACACAATATTCTAAATGTGGCCTTACCAATGTCTTATATAACTGCAACATGACCTCCTAACATCTATAATAAATACTCTGATTGATGAAAGCCAATATGCCAAAAATCTTTTTGACAACCCTATATACCAGTGATAGCACCTTCATTCCTGCAACAACATTAACTACCCAACATCATTACATGAGCACCTTTACCAGAAAAATTGCAACAGTCCAAAACGGTGGCAAATGAGATGCAGAGTGTCAATGTGTGAAACAAACGTTCAACGGTGCAGAGTATCTTTCTTCCTATAATAATCAGTGCATTTTTAGATCTAGCAATTCTGGCTTTTCATGAACTTTAATATGGAGACCAAATCGTAGCTGAGATTGAACTTCACAACTTTTATCACAGGCATGTGACACATTAGCTACTTGCTTTGAATGGCCTTTAATAATGTATGTGCAGCACTGTGGCGCAGCGGTATAGTTGCTGCCTTACAGCGCCAGAGAACCGGGGTCAATCCTGACTACAGGTGCTTATCTGTACGGAATTTGTACGTTCTCCCCGTGACCTGCCTGGATTTTCACCTCACACACACCAAAGACGTCTAGGTTTGTAGGTATTTGGCCTGGTATACATGGAAATTGTCCCTAGTGTATGTAGGATACTGCGGATTCGGTGGTCGAAGGTTCTGCTTCTCTAAACTAAACTAAACCATGAAGTGAAGCCTGAGAGCGGAACAGGAATGTAACGATCACATGTTGGCAAAGATACACATGACCTTATTCTCAGTAATGTTCCAGACATCAGTGTGTTTACTATTTATGTAACAGAGATGATGAGTAAAGAAAAAATATTGAGATATTTGTTTTCGTGGAGTTTAAAGGCCTGTCTGGATTAGATTTAGTGAGCGTCTGCAGAATGACATACATTATAAAGTTGTAAAATCAATAAAATCAATAAATCTCTGTACTCTGACGTAGAAGTTTGAAATAAGTTGGAGATCAGATTCTGGCAAACCTGACCTCTGCCCCATTTTGCTCCGTATGCCATTGAGTCTGGGGACAGTTCCAGATTGTCCTGAACTGTGGACTGAAAGCTGCCATAGTCAGCATTCAAGATACAATCCCACTCATTTGAATGGAATGACGGATCTTCATTTCTAAAGCAAGTTCAGGTTTAAGTTCTTGGTTATTTTTCTTTCTTTCATTTCATATTTATGGTTTTAATTACTTTACAGTAGAATCAGAATTTTGGCTAAATTTACACTAACTTTTTAAGAATTTATTTACAATTGATTAATCTATTTTTAAATAGGAGGCACATTTAAAAACGACAGATCTACTTTTTCCAGCCCCATATTTTGGAAAGTTTTGGAGGGTGCAGAGGAGGTTTACCGGAATGATGCCTGGATTAGAGGGTTTTAGCTACTGGGAGAGAAGGTTGACATTGAATTGAAGTTGAATTGTTTTGTCTGGAACGCTGGAGTCCTGATAGCAGTATATAACATTTAGTTTAGCTTATTGTCACAGGTACAGTGAAAAGCCTTTTTATGAGATTTATGAGATGCATAGATAGGCAGTCACCACCTTTTTCCCATGAAGGAAATGTCAAATAGTAGACAACCTGGTTTTAAGGTGAAAGGTGCAAGGTTTAAAGGAGAAGACTTTTTACACAGAGGTGGTGGGTTTCTGGAATGCGCTGCAAGGGGTGGTGCTGAAGGCAGAGACGATTGTGGTGTTTAAGAGACTTTTAGATAGGCACATGGACATGCAGGGAATGGAGGGATATGCATTATATGCAGGCAGATAAGAGTTGGTCTTAACATCATATTCGACATTGTGGACCAAGGAGCCTGTTCCTGTGCTGTACTCTTCTAGGTTCCATGATAGATTCGCTGCCAGTGTACTTCTAACTGTATCATCATCAGTTCTCCCACAGCCTATCTCACCGCTGAGGTCGATTTAGGGCTCCATATGGTTATGGATGGGCTTGGAGATCTAGCTGCAGGAATTTCAAGTTGAACCTTTAATCAACATTAAACTAGCTGAAGCTTCACCATCTGCATTCTTTCCTGACCTAAATCCAGGTTGAGTGTTCTCACTGGATTTGATTGCCTCCTCGAGCCATCCTTCCATCCTTCAATACTCATTTATACCTTTCTCCATCAACAGCTACACTCGAACCATGCATTACAAATGGTGACTTCCTCTCTTCTGACTCCAGCTAACTTTCCCCAAACAATGGGAAAATCTCTGATAAAGAGTTACTGTTGATCTGAAATGATAACTCTGCTTCTATTTCCACAGATGCTGTCAGACTTGAGTTTTTCCAGCTTTTTTTTGCTTCTTTTCTTGCAAAGAGTCATCGAGACATACATCCCAAAAACCTCGGCCCAGCTTGCCCAGGAACATGTCGACCAAGATGGCGCATCCAAGCTAGTCCCTCTTGCCCGTGTTTGGTCCCTATCCCACTAAACCTTTCCTGTCCATGTACCTGTCCGAGTATCTCTTAAATGCTGTTAGATTATCTGCTTCAACTGCCTCCTCTGGCAGTTCATTCCATATACCCACCACACTCTGAGCAAAAAAAATCGCCTCTCAGGTTTGTATTGAATCTTGCCCCTCTCACCTTAAACATATATCCTCTTGTTTTTGATTCTCCTACCCTGGGTGAAAGAGTCTGTGCATTCACACTACCTATCCCCCTCATGATTTTATATGATCACTCCTCAGCCTCCTGTGGTCCATGGAATAAAGTCCAAGCCTGCCTAATCTCTACCTATAGCTCAGTTCCTCAAATCCTAGCCACATCCTCATAAATTATTTCTGCACTCTTTTCAGCTTGATGACATCCTTCCTATAGAAGGGTGATCAAAACCGAATCCAAACGTGGCCTTCCCAACATCTTGCAAAACTGTAACATAACTTCCCAACTTCTATACTCAATACCCGGACTGATGAAGGCCAATGTATCGAAAGTCTTGTTGACCCTCGACTACTTATGATGTCACTTTCACAGAACTATGTGCCTGTACTCCAAGATTTCTTTGTTCTACAACTGTCCAAAGGGCCCTACCTACCTGTCTTGGTTTGACCCCAAATCACACATATCTGCATTAACCTCCATTAGCTATTCCTCAGCCCATTTGCCCAGCTGATCAAGAGCCTGCTGTAATCATTGATAACCATATTAATTATCTAGAATACCATCCACTTTAGTGTCATCTGCAAACTTTTACTAATCATGCCTTGTACATTCTCATCCAAATCATTGAGCCATGGGCCCAGCACTAATTCTTGAGGCACCCCACTAGTCACAGGCCTCTCATCTGAAAAACATGCTTCCACCACCACCCTCTGCTTCCTTCCATGGAGCCAATCTGTATCCAGTTTGCTAATTCTCCCTGGATCCCATGGGATCGAGCTTCCAGAGCACCTTACCATGCAGAACCTTACCAAAGGCCTTCCTGAAGTCCATATTGACCACATATACCGCCTTGTCAACCTTTTTGGTTATCTCTTCAAAAACCCAATCAGATTCATAAGACACGATTGCCTATGTATAAAACCATGGTGACTATCCCCATTAGCCTATGCCTATCCAAATGCCTATATATCTTGTCCGTCCGTTTTTATTTCAGTTTCTAGCAATGTAACTTTAATATATTTTATGGGAGAGTCTCTAATAATTTTGAACACTTTGAAACTCACTATCGTGCAATTTCACTTCCCATTTCTAGAAGAACTTTACAACACATCTCGTTGTCTTCATTCATTTCACCTTACTTTTCTGACAAGGGTTTGAGAATAGGTTATTGGCCATGGGGTAAAGTGTGGGCATAAACAGATCTTTCTCATGTTGTTAGGCTGTGATCAGTGAGTGTCTGCAAAGATTGTTCCTTGACTTGCTACTTATAATCTATATCAATGATTTGACTGAGGGAGCCAAATGTTATCTTTCCAACACATAGACACAAGGAACTGCAGATGCTTGCTTCCAACTAAAGACACAAAGTGCTGGAGTAACTTATCGGCCCAGGCAGCATCTCTGAAGAACATGAATCGATGACATTTCGAGTCTGAAGAAGGGTCTCGACCTGAAACGTCAATAGACAATATACAATAGGTGCAGGAGTAGGTCATTTGGCCCTTCGAGCCAGCACCATCATCTATCCATGTTCTCCAGAGATGCTGCCTGACCTGCTGAGTTACTCCAGAATTTTGTGTCTTTTTTGTCACATTTCAAATTTTTAAACTAGGTGGGAATAGGAAGGAGAATATGAAACAATATTCTCCATGACAATATGAACAAGTCAAGAGAGTGGATGAGAATGTGGAATAAGTGGACTATAACATAGGATAACATAACATGTGCTTTGCTGCACACTTCAGAAAAAGCGAAATGTTTCTTAAATGGTAAGAAATTGGGTAATGTTAATATTTAAAGAGACCTGGTGTATTTGCACACAATTCACTGAAGGCCAATATTCTGGAGCAACAAGTGATTAGGAGCAAATGGTATGTTAAACTTTATGAAAGGAATTGAATACAAGAGTAAGGGAAGATAGACACAAAACGCTGGAGTAACTCAACAGGTCAGGCAGCATCTCTGGAGAAAAGGAATAGGTGACGTTTCGGGTCGAGACTCTTCTTCAGATTGAGATTCAAGGGCGAGGGAAACTAGACGTAAGAAAGGGTACAGAACATATCGGAGCCGGCACCAACGATCAAGGAAAGGTGGAGCCTACAATGGTCCATTGTTGATTGTGGAATAGGTGATAATGAAGTGATACAAACAGTGAAGCTAGAAGGACGGCTACGGTGGGAGAGGAACAGAGAGAGAGGGAATGCAAGGGTTACTTGATATTGGAGAAATCAATAACCCAGTGGTGCTATGAAAGGATGCTCTTGCTACAGCCAAAATGCAGCGAAGATTCACAAGACTGGGTGAAGGAATTCTGTGGTCGCTGCTTGTGGAGAGAGGGACTTTTGGTTAGAAAGTCAAGGGAATGCTTTCCCTGGTGAAGAGTCTTGAGGAGGCACAGTTTGTGATTTACAACTGAGCTGAGGAGAACCTTTAGAGTTCGCCGTGCCAGAAGGCTGTGGCAGCTCAGTGATTATATACGTTCAAAACAAAGATTGATAGATTGCAGAACATTAAAGGAATTAAATGAGACACTGGAAACTGAGTTTGAGATAGAAGTTCAGGAATCGCCCTGTTGAATGGTGGGTAGACAAAAATGCTGGAGAAACTCAGCAGGTGAGGCAGCATCTATGGAGCGAAGGAAATGTCGCCTATTTCCTTCACTCCATAAATACTGCCTCACCCGCTGAGTTTCTCCAGCATTTTTGTCTACCTTCGATTGTCCAGCATCTGCAGTTCCTTCTTAAATTGTTGAATGTGGAGCAGGTTTGAAGGGCTGGATCTCCTACTCCTGCTAAGATTCTTTATGTTCTCAATCGCCACCTTAGTTTTAGTTTTTAGTTTCAGAGATACAGTATGGAGACAGGCCCTTCGGCCCCACCGAGTCCGTGCTGCCCAGCAATCACCCATCACACTTGTATTATCCTTCACTCTAGAGGCAATTTACAGAGGAAAATTAACCTACAAAGCCGCATGTCTTTGGAATGTGTGAGGACATCGGAGAACCCAGAGAAAACCCAAGGGAGATCGTGCAAACTCTGCACAGGCAGCACCCGTAGTCAAGATCGAACCGGTACTCTGCAGTACCACTGAGCCTGAGCTGTGCCACTGTAATGCCCTCCAGTGTCTGTATTAGTGCCTTTCACAGTGTTTACCATAATTAATGTGTGTGAATGCTGTTAAATAAAATCAAATCAAAAATACTTCTCTCTTATTTGCTGGTCAAATAAAATCAAATCAAAAAGAATTTGTATTGCTGTTATATGCATAGTGATTGCATAGATAGTGTCGACTCGATAGACCAAATTGCCTAATTCTGCTCCTATGTTTTATGATTGATCCTACGTTAGAGATACGGCATAGAAACAGGCCCATCGGCCCACCGATCCACGACGACCATCGATCACCCGTTCACACTGGCTCTATGTTACCAACTTTCTCATCCACTCTCTACAAACTCGAGGCAATTTATGGAGGCCAATAAACCTACAAACTGGCATGTCTTTGGGATGGGGTTGGAACCTGGAGCAGCCAGGCGAAACCCATGTGATCATAGCGAGAACGCGCTAACTCCACGCCAACAGCACCCTTGGTCAGGGTCGAGCGCGGGTCGCTGGCGCTTTGAGGCAGTGGCTATACCAGCTGCGCTATTGTGCTGCTGTGTGATACATAGATGGATGGGGTGAAGTTAAAATGCACCTCAGTTGTGATGCGATTCATTGCCCAGCTTCAAACAAGTTATAAACTTGGTGACGTATCGGACTGCTGGCAGTCCCAGTGGAAAAATACTGCAGCAATACAGTTTGGAAAAAATGGTATCAAGCCAGAGGAGGGAGGTCTGGGCAAATGATAAATTTTAAATAAAGAGAACACAAATTAGAGGTAAACTGTTCTTGACATTTGATCTTGACATTTTGAAAAATATAATAAGGAAACAATTCTGATGGTAATTGGGTCGACTTAAAAGAAAAATATGATCTAAGTACATGTAACGTTACAATAAATAAGTTTAGAAGTATGATGGTTGTAATATTAGAGTAGTGGAAGCTGGGATAGGTTGAAGAAATTAGTTCAGAGGCTGGGGAACATGGAAAGAAAATCAGATTAGTTTAAGCAGTGGTGGCTATAAAACCAATGTATTATTGTGAAAACACATCTGGGCCTCTGGTGTGGTGTAGACAAGGAAATCCACCATTCTCCCCAGACCACATCAATCTAGACCAACAACAATATAGTTTATTTTTATCTGATATAGCCCAGAAAACCACTCAATTGTTTAAGATTGTGAACATATCACACAAGAATAAAATTGGAAAGGTGACCCAACATTGACCTCAGTTTACATATTCTGCAAAGACAAAGGCAGAGTCAACCATGCACAATCTATGGATCAACGCCAACCGCGGAGAGCTATCTCACGTACTCGAGTCAAACAGCCACCTGACTCCATTTTATTCCCACGTTCTCTCCTTTCAGTCAACAACACAGCTTCCTTCATCAACTGAACAGCACGCAAAGAAAGCTTTTCACTGTACCGCAGTACATGTGACAGTAAACTAAATTGCAGATATCCCTAGACAGCTCACATGGGAATCATGGACATTTTATAGCAAAGGAAGAAGCGTCTATACCAGTGGAATAATAGTAACCCAGTCTAATTCCACTTTCCAGCACTAGGACTAGATGCTGCAGGTCACAGCTCTAAGTATATATCATGCACCATAAACATCATGAGGGTTTCTGCTCTTTAAAGGGTTTCAGGCAGTGTTTCACCCCTTACCTTCCTCTAGGTCAAGTTACTTTTCCTCACATTTTCAGCATAACCTCTATCCCCTTGCATTCTTTAGACATGCAGCGTGGAAACAGGCCCTTCGGCCCACTGAGTCCGTGCTGACCAGCGATCGCCGTGCACTAGAACTATCCGACACACTAGGGACAATTTACAATTTGCAGAAGCCAATTAACCTACACACCTCTATGTCTTTGGAGTGTGGGAGGAAACTGGTGCACCTGGACAAAACCCATGTGGCCACGGGGAGAATGTACAAACTCTGCACAGGATCGAACCCGGGTCTCTGGTGCTGTAAGGCAGCAGCTCTACCACTGCGCCATTGAGCTGCCCAATGATCATTTAGCATCCAACTGAAACAGCCACGCTAATTATATACAGGTAGGTCAGCTTTTATGCTCATTTGCATAATACTAATTGGATATAGCGCGAATGGTGAGTTAAGGTCTACCAGAAGAATGGTCCTGTCTGAAACATCACCCATCCATGCTCTCCAGAGATGCCATCTGACCTGCTGAGCCACTTCAGCACCCTATCCTTTTTAACACACTCCCTGCATTATGTGGGCACGATCATATATAACGCAATTTCATGCCATAACTCATAAACCTGCTGGTTTCAATCAATCAATCAATCAATCAATCAATCAATCAATCAATCAATCAATCAATCAATCAATCAATCAATCAATCACTCAATCAATCAATCAATCAACCTTTATTGTCATCTTGCAAAGCAACAGTTGTACAGTGCAAAATGAGAAGACGTTTCCCAGGGAATACCAGAGCATCGCACATAAAACTTAAACATTTCACACATACATAAAAACAATAAAAACAATCCAGTCCCCGATAAAAACAATACGAATAGTTAAAAAGTGGAGGTAAAAAACAGCAACATTAAAATACAAATAAAAAACAGTCATCAATTGTCTAGGGCAGCTGATTTAAGTGGCCAGTGCCAGAGTTGTTATTAAATTGTCAGTGCAAAAATGCAGCAGATGTTTAACCCCCATCTATACAAATATTCTCCAAGGGCCCCCTCTTCCTCATTTTAATATTCTGCCATTTATTGTACTGCCTCGGGTCTATTAAACCTCCCCGGATGCTATACTTCAGTTTTCTGCAGATTAAAGTCAAAGTCACAGTCAGTCAATTTTACTTGTTACATGCACCCAAAGGTGCAGTGAAATGAATTTGCCAGCAGCGATACATTTAAAAAGAACACACAATACAAATAAGATCTAACAGAAACATCCACCACAGCATTCTTCACTGTGGTGGAAGGCAACCAAGTTCAGCCAGTTTGTTCTTCCATGGTTGGGGCCTGCCAATGACTATCATTTGCTTTCCAACAGCTGATGAGACATAGGTCACAGATATACAGCACAGGGATTCTAATAAAACTAACAGTCGATGCACATTGAGCAAGCTCCACTGGATTCTAAAGTGGATAGATTTAAGACTGATCAAGCAACTCTGAATTGGCTTACCAGGAGATATTTTGACTTTCAGCAGCAGAACAACTCTTCCACCACAACCTGTTGTTCCACCATACCCACACAGCAAGAACAAACCTGTGAGAACTTCTGTGAGAAAAGCTACACTATTCACTATTCCAGTCGCTATTCACTGGATGTTTTCAAGAGAGAGTTAAATATAGCTCTTAGGGCTAATGGAATCAAGGGATATGGGGGAAAAGCAGGTACTGATTTTGGATGATCAGCCATGATCATTATGAATGGCAGTGCTGGCTCAAAGGGCCGAACGGCCTACTCCAGCACGTATTTTCTATGAGAACATGCAACCCCCACACGGACAACTTGGGAGATCAAGATCAAATGTGGATCAGTGGATTTATGAGGAATCAGCTTTAGTAGCTGTGCTCCTGTGCTAACCTGATAAGCCAGTCAGTATTTTGCTATACTTTCATATTTTTTTGCCAGCACTAAACAAAACCAACAGCAGTAAAATATAATTGCTCAAAGATTGAAAAAGGAAAATTAATTTCCAAACTTACTCTACATTTTTAGTCCAGGGTTCTGGGTCGCTCATTGTCATGAAGATGCAGTTAGCTAGAATGGTAAACATGATGAACAAGCTAAATAATTTGCAAATCCGTGTTAAGGAAAAGGAAACCATTTCACATGGGGCAATTAAACAGCAAACTCCCATTACTCATCAAAGAGGTAGATTTTACAACAAGATAATAATTTCCCAGTAACCTGCATTGATTTTCACGTTAAGGAAAGAAAGCTACAACCTGTCATGCAACTAATAGACTCAATGATATTAATGTTCTCTGTTGTTTTTAAATGATTGTCTGTAACTGTGGAACTGTGCTGCTGCCTGTCTTGGCCAGGACTCTCTTGTAAAAGAGATTTTTAATCTCAATGAGACTTCTCCTGGTTGAATATAGGTTAAATAAATAAAATAAAAATGAATATAATTGTGCTAACAAGCATCATCTTTTCCTCCCACGAGCTATTCTGGGGCTACAGTTAACCATATGACATTAGCAGTTTATTGCATTCATCAAATCTCTCCTCATATTGCCTTTAATCCACTTACTGATAAACATAGAAAATTAGTTAAGCCCCAATTTTATGGTTACATTGAACTGGAAGATTTACAAGATCTGCGATAGTTATCAGTTTGCAATTATTTTTTTAATTTATTTCCATAATAATCAGAAAGAAGGATATGAATGAATTAGAACTTTAATGGCAATTCTCCTCAGGAGGTTAAATGGACTAAGCAAGTACATTGCAGGTGTCGTTGAGAATCTAAAGATGGTCTTCCCCTTGGTTAGGATGATGAATGTCTGAAACAGAAGATAAAGCACAGGTTAATGTGACAGTGGAACAGGTGGGAACCGCCACAAAGCAGATTAAATCGCCCTCCCTCTTATCCACTACTGCTAAAGCCTAGGTCATTGTTGTTGAGAATTTACCTGTTCAGGTAATAATCAGGAGACAATGTTCTGATCATGAGCATTAGAGTGCTGATGTGCCCTATATCTCAATGGGTCTTTATTGCCACGTATTATGCACAGCACAGTGACATTCTTTTGCACAATCACAAATGCACAGTTGCCACATTTTCGTGCCGTTTACAAGGAAAAATAAAATCCAAAATGCCAAGTCCAAAAGTCCACATACTGGAGGTACTGTAGCGCCCCCAATCCAGGTAAGCCCCAGGCTGCTGCGAGCTTACATCCCGATATCCCTCACCTCGCCCGACCGCCTCTGTGTCCCTGGAGGCACCTCCTACAGCTGACCATGTTTGGGGCAATATCCCGTTCCCTCTCAAACCGGCCCACTCCTCGCATCTGTCGCCACCAACAGCTCCCTCCTCCTCAACTCTATGGCCTTTGGGATTCCCTTGCAGGCAGCGGCCCGCCGTGCCCACCTTCGTAGTGGCGAACCAGGTCTCTTGCGCTGTAAGCCAGTAGCTCTATTGCGACTCCATCGTGCTGCCCTAGTTATTTAGCCATTAGCAAAATTCAACTTGGCACTTTCCTGATCTCCAGAGAAGTAGTGGAAATTGATTACAGAATCTCACCACATTCACACCAGGGGGGACTTGGTGATCAAGGCGCCAGTGGAGCCATCTGAAGATTGGAGACCATTAGGTATGTCCTGTCATTGTGGGAAGAGGAAGGGCCCAAATATACAGGTGTCCTGGGTCAGCACTGCAATGTGAAATCTGACAACATGTGATCCCAGAGCAGAAATGCTCTCAGAGGTCCAGTGTACAGGGAATGGAGTCACTCTGCATGTGGCTGGTGCAGAATTCACATTCAGGAAGGCCCATGACGACATGAATCGATGATTTGTCTTTAAGGAGTAAGACAAGACATCCTGGAAATGAACATTGTTGTGTTATAGTGGGCACAAGGAACTACAAATGCTGGAATCTTGAGCAAAAAGACACAATATACTGGAGTAACTAAGAAGGTCAGGCAGCATCTCTGGAGAACATGGACATAGTTCTGCTCTTGCCTCCCCACCCCCCAGATGGAAAAATGATCAAATTCCCCTCATCCTCACCTTTCACCCCACCAACCACTGCATCTAACACATCATCCTCTGACATATCAGTCACCTCCAACGTGATCCCACTACCAGTCACATCTTCCCATCTCCACCCCTTTCTTCCTTCTGCAGAGACCGCTCCCTCTACAACTTGGCTCATCCATTCCTACTCTACACCACCTCCCTCAGCTCCATTCACGGAGCCCAGCAGTTGTTCCAGGTACGGCAGAAGTTCACGTGCACCTCCTCTAACCCCATCTATTGCATGAGGTGTTCCTGATGTAGCCTCCTGTACATCTGCGAGACCAAGTGTAGACTCGTTGACCGTTTTGTTGAACACGTACTAGTTCTGCTAAGGTCCATTGGATCTCTCAGTTGATGACAATTTTAACTCCCCTTCCCATTCCCATACAGACTCTTCTGTCCTGGGCTTTCTGCATTGCCAGAGTAAGGCCACATGCAAACTGGAGAAACACAACCCCAAATACTGCTTGGGTAGCTTACAACCCAACGAGACAAACATTGAATTTTCAATTTTACGTAAGCTGTCGCTAACAGCCACTTCCTTCCCCCCCCCCCCCCCCCCCCCCCCCCCCCCCCCATCCCAACCCTCCACTTCTTCCCACCCACCCCTCTATCTCACTCCCCTTTTCTCTCCCCTTTTCTCTCACACACAGCCCACTCTCCCCCCCCCCCTATTTCCCCCTCCCTCCACCCTTCGCTCCCCTGTGCCCAACCTGGACTCTCACCAACGCCTCCTCTCCACCAGCTCCCCCAAGCCCCCAACCCCACAGCCCCCCAATCTGCTCCTGTCCTCCCCGACATCACACTAAATCTCTCATACCTTATGCTCTTATCTCTGGCCTTTGTTCCAACCATTGGCCTATCAACCCCCCCCCCCCCTCCCCCTCCCTTGCCTGTGTCCAGCCTATTACCTGCCATGTTTTGGCTTGCCTCTCCCATTTACCAGCTTTTCTCTCGCCCTCTTCAATCACATCGAAGAAGGGTCCCGACCCGAAATATCCATGTTCCCCGGAGATGCTGCCTGACTTGCTGTGTTACCAGTACTTTGTGTGTTTTTGTATAGATATATGTTAAGGTGTACTCATTGCAGTCTACTCCACTATTCAAAAGGATTAGAGGTCATCAAAGCCTGCCGTTAATTCGATTTTCAGCCTGAACTTCCTTCTGAACACCAAATCAGAGAAGATTCACGAGGATGTTGCCAGGACTCAAGGGCCTAAGCTAGGAAGAAAAGTTGGGACTGTATTCTTTACTGAAAGGGAGTAGATAGGGTAAATGCAGAGTCTTTTACCCAAGGTTGGGGAAACAAGAACCAGAGGACTTAGGTTTAAGGTGAGAGAAGCAAGATTTAATAGGAAAGTGAGAGGCAACATTTCCACACAGATAGTAGTGGGTGTATAGAATGAGTTGCCAGAGGAGGTAGTTGAGGCAGGTTCCATACAGTATTTAAAAGACACTTGGTAAGGTACATGGATAGGACAGGTTTAGAATTATAGTGGCTAAACATGGCCAAATGGGTCTCGGTTAGATGGGACCTCTTGGTTGGCATGGATAAGTTAAGCCTGTTTCATAATTTCATGTTCATATTCTAGGAGCAGCCATTCTAGCCCATCAAGTCTACTCCGTCATTCAATCATGGCTGATCTATCTTTCCCACTCAACCCCATTCTCCTACTTTCTCCCCACACAAATCTAGAATCTATCAATCTCCGCCTTAAAAATATCCATTGACTTGGCCTCCACAGCCATCAGTGACAAGGAATTCCACATCTTGTTTGACTAGAATTATCTACTTCAGCCTTGAAAATATGAAATGATTCTGCTTCCACAGTTCACAATTGCAGAGAATGTCTCCAGAAGAAATATCTTCACATCTACATCCCACTAGAAACTCGTTATTCTGAAACGTTGTTCCTTTTCTACCGCTTCCACCTGTGATATCATCCCATGGCATCCATCCTGTCAAGATCCCTCAGAATCTAACACAGTTCGATGAGGTTGCATCTAATTCTTCTGAGATACAATGAATATGGACCGACATGTAATTAAAACAGAAACTGTCAGAAAAAAAACCTCGGCACATCAACCAGCAACTGTGAAAAGAAAAGCACTTAATGTTTCAGCTCTGGGGCCTTCTTCAGAACTGAGGAAGAGGGAAATATCTGACTGGCTGAGTTCGTCCAGCACTTTCTGGTTTTAATTTAGTTTAGTTTACGGATAGAGTGCGTAAGCAGGCCATTCGGCCACTGAGTCCGCACCGACCAGCGATCAATGCACATTAACGCTATCCTACACACGCTAGGGACATGATGGACAATAGACAATAGGTGCAGGAGTAGGCCGTTCGGCCCTTCGATTCAATGTGATCATGGCTGATCATCCCCAATCAGTACCCTGTTCCTGCCTTCTCCCCATATCCCCTGACTGCTATTATTAAGAGCCCTATCTAGCTCTCTCTTGAAAGCATCCAGAGAATCTGCCTCCACCGCCCCCTGAGGCAGAGAATTCCACAGACTCACCACTCTCTGTGAGAAAAAGTGTTTCCTCATCTCCATTCTAAATGGCTTACTCCTTATTCTTAAACTGTGGCCCCTGGTTCTGGACTCCCCCCAATATCGGGAACATGTTTCCTGCCAAGCCCTTAACAATCTTATGTGTTTCAATGATCTTTTATAATTTTACAAAAGCCAATTTACCTACAAACCTGTATGTCTTTGGAGTATGGGTGGAAACCAGACCACCCGGAGAAAACCCACGGAGGCCACGGGGAGAATGTACAAACTCCATACAGACAGCACCCATAGTCAGGATTGAACCTGGGTCTCTGACGCTGTAAGGCTGCATCTTTACCACTGTGCCACCATGCTGCCTTATTTCAGTTTTCCAACACCTGCAATTTGTTGAAATTTTAATTCCCTGGAGTATACAGGCCTTGTCTGCTCAAGAGGAACAATTCTTCACCCCAGGAGGCACTCTATCAACCTCCTCTGTACCACTTTCAATGTGGTTTAGTTTAGTGGTCCAGCACGGAAGCAGGCTGTCGATCATCCATTCACACTCATCCAATGTTATTCCGCTTTCTCATCCACTGCCTACACACTAGGAACAATTTAAAGAGGCCAATTAACCCACACATCTTTGAGATGTCTGGGGAAACTGGAGCACTCGGTGGAAGCCCATGTGGGCACAGGGAGAACGTGCAAACTCCACACAGACAGCACCTGATGTCAAGATCGAATCCAGGTCTCTGACAGCAACTCTACCAGCAAGCCACTGTACATCCCACCTTAACTAAGGAGACAAAAACTGAGTAAAGCACTTCCGATGCGTGCGGTCTCACCAATGCCTGTACAGTTGCAGCAAGACTTCTTTGTCCTCATGCTCCATTCATATTGAGGCAGAGAGCAACCATTCCATTGTACCTTCATGTAAATTGCCTGAGCTTTATATGGGATAGGCATAGGGCAAATCCTACCATACAGTAGCATTCTGTAATATAAGCAATATGCTGTTCTCCTATTCACCAGTGCACTGTGGATAACCTCCTATTACCACACGTTATACTCTACCTAGAATTTATTTTTAATTTCCAAACCAGAGCGACCAGGTATCCAAAATGCAGAAGCAGAGAAATGCTAACATTTTGAACGTTTGTAGAACTGAGTATTTCAGAAATAATGAGGCTGAGTATGGAGAGATTTGAATTCAAGAATGAGAATTTTAAAATTTAGATGCTTTTAATCTGGCAGGCAATGTATATCAAGGAGCACTGGGAAATGGGGAGTAAACTACAAAGTGCTGGGCCAACTCAGCCAGTCAGGCAGTGGACATGGATAAGTGACGTTTTGGGTTGTGACCCTTCTTCAGGCTGGTCGGGAACCTTCTGCAAAATCTCCTCTTGGTATGGCTGAACTTGAAGAGGTTCTCCTGCTCTCTCTGACGGACGTTCTGTGAGACCCTCTCTCACTGCTCCCCCTCTGTGATCCTTATTGCTCTCCTGCTCTTCAAACGTGTTCTGACCCAGTCGTTCCACTGCGAAAATGGGGAGATTGGTTTTGATACAAGGCAAGAGATGGGTAGTCAGCGTTTTGGATGGATTAAGGCTTTTAAAGGTTGTAAGTCAGTTGAGATGGCATGAGTACGTCAGATCTGACCAACACATGAATGATTTTTTGCATCATCAGGTGGGCGGAGGCATCAGTGGAACTGGGCCAGAGGCAGGTGCATGCAGAACTCATATTGTAAACAATGATAATAATAATAATAATAATAATAATAATAATAATAATAATAATAATAATAATAATAATATATTTTATTGTCATTGCACATAAGCGCAACAAGATTTGGTCTGCAGCTTCCATCCGATGTCATAACTTATATAACTAATACAATTTAGATTTAGATACCTCGAGAACATGGATTGTAAAAAGAACATTACAACAGTAAAATAGTCAAAACAGTTCAAACAGACTAAAGTGCAGATGTGTCTGTGCAACGTGTCCATCCGAGGGAGACAGTCCATGGGGTGTGGGGGGCACTCAGCAAGGCCGGTTCAGACCCGCTATAGCTCTGGGAATGAAGCTGTTCCTGAGTCTGGAGGTGTGGGCATGGAAGACCTTGTAACGTCTGCCAGAGGGAAGTAGTTCGAACAGTCCATTACAAGGGTGTGTGGAGTCTTTATGGATGCTGACGGCCTTCCTGAGGTAGATGCCCTCCAAGGCTGGTAGCTGTGTCCCAATAATGAACTTCAATTACAATTACCTTTTTGACTTTAAGGTTATTTGCAACTTTAACATCATCATGAAATTAAACAGGTGACCATCAATATCATTTTGCTCCGCACATCATCTCCTGTCTTGGAAGATTGAAACTTAGTGATTATTTCTGAAATCATTTTAAATGTCCAGCAATCCATAGAGAAAAGAGTAATTAATTAAAATATGTTTTATATAAATGGCATCAACAGTCGTTGCATGTAATTGGTGAAATTAGAATTTTTCTATACACCCACCACCCTTTGTGTAAAAAAGCTAGCCCTCAGGTCGGCATTAAATCTTTCCCCCCTCACCGTAAACCTGTGTCCTCTGGTCTTGATTCCCCTCCTTTGAGCAAAAGACTGTGTGTTTACCTGATCGATTCCTCTCATAATTCTGTACACCTCCATAAGTTCACCCCTCATCCTTGTGCGCTCCAAGGAATAAAGCCCTGGCCAGCTCAACCTGTCCCTATATTGTAGCTCAGTCCCTCGAGTCCTGGCAACATCCTGCTAAATTTTCTCTGAACTACTTTCATGCTTGACAACATCTTTCATATAACATGGTGGACCAAAACTGGACACAATACTCCAAATGTTGCCCCATCAATGTCTCATATAACGAACATGACTTCCCAACTTCTATACTCAGAGTTAAATATTAAACGTAAAGTTAAATATGTATTAAACAAAATGTTATGTTCTATGTTCTTTTTGTGTTTGATCCTGCCATACAATAAGCCACTTTCAATGCACACATCTAGCGATATCCAGCTTTAATTAATTTCTTATCATAATGTTGCTTTGTCTCACCTTTATCATAAAACTAACTCGCACTGGGTAACTGGTTGACTAAGACATTTGGGAGTTGCTAAATAAATGCCAATGGCAGTTAAATAAATAATGTCCTATGAAGCAAGTTTGTCAGGTAGAAAATACTAAACATTTTTTAACATTAAATCATGATAGATCAGCCATGATTGAATGGCGGAGTAGACAATGGGCTGAATGGCCTAATTTTGTTCCTGGAATTTATAAACTTATCTCAATTTCACCTGGTGGGAAAACTGCAAAATTATCACCTCCAATTTCTGATATCAGAAAATGCAACTTGTTATTACTTGCTTGTTCTTGAACCATCCAGTGGTACCATACATTCATAGACTATATTGTGTTAAATATCACAGGTAAAGGCAGACTTCCTGAGACTTACTCGCTTTGAGGCATAGAAGGGATCTAGTTCTTCCAGAGGATCTCCGACTAACTCTGGAGGAATATCTCCATAGATAAATGGCAGGGTCTTGCCAGCCTCAAGGTCTCCTTTGGGTTTGATTTCCCTGACTTCCTCTTCTACAACAGGTTTTGTTGCCGTTTCAGCTTTTTCCTTCGCAATTCTTTTCTCGATTTCATCCAAAGACTCTCGGGTGAATCGGCGTAAACTGTCAGGTCCCGGATGCTTGAGGAAACACGCCATCTTCTCATTCTGTAGCCCTTTGATTTATATCGCTCGATCTCCCCAGCAAAACAGCTGCATTGCAAAACAAATGGAGGAAAGTTAGAAAAATCAGAGGGTTTTTTTTTAACAGGAAATATTGCATAAATGGAAATCCGACATACTAGTAAGTATTAATATCCAATCTTGCATCTCCTTAGCAATCAACTCAATAAGCATGTTGGGATTACACCAGAGTCATTAATCCATCAGCAGGTTTAGCTATGTAAAGTACACTTGCTGCTCCTGTGTAATGTAATAGATCTTACCCTAATTACAAACGCCCGACTTATGAACACCCCATACTTCCGAATGATCATTTGGCAGACCGGCGGGTTAGGTGGCGATGGATTTTCTGGATGCTGTTGGGCTACCATTCAGCTGGGCAGGGATGGTGTATTTCTCGTCTTCTCATCCCCCACTCTCCCACCCCACATGGGCGCTACAGTCAGGGCTGGGACAAACCGAGCAGAGCTTGGAGTGTTGAGGAAGACTTGCTTATAGAGCCAGTGAGGGTGCACCATTCCATGTTTACTCACTCTGCCATCACAGCTGTTTCTGTGATCCACTCAAACACACTGCTTTTGCTCACTCCCCACTTACGAACAATTTGAGTTACAAATAGCTGTTCGGAATATAACCCAGGGATTTACTGTATCCCTAACCAATACCAGAGAATATAAATATTACCATATATAGCAACATATAATAGTATTACGATTTAATACCATTTTGCCTTCAAAATATATATTTTTAACATAGAACATAGAACATAGAACAGTACAGCACAGGAACAGTTCCTTTGGCCCACGATGTCTATGCAAAACATGACCTACTCTTATCTGCCTGCACATAATCCATATCCATTCATTCCTTGTATAGTCGTGTGCCTATCCAAAAGTCTCTTGAATGCCACTATTGTACTTGACTCCACCATCATCAACAGTGTGTTCCAAGCAGCCACCACCTCTATGTAAAGAACTTGCTTTGCACATCTCCTTTAAACCTTGCCCCTATTCCTTAAAGCTATGCACTCTAGTATTTGATGTTTTCATCCTGGCAAAATGATTGTGACTATCTACCCTATCTACGCCTCATCATTTTACTTCGGAGTCACGTGAGTGACTACGTGAAGACCCCGCCAGCACGCATGCGCGTAATAGCGTCTCACGCAGTGCAACAGCGACGGGCGGGGGAAGAGCTCTCCCGCAGCAAAGTTTAAAACGGGACCTGCAGGTAACTTAATCTTATTCTGAGGTTGTTTATTTCGATCCCTTGCTGTGTTCTGTATTTCAGCAGACATGGACAAGGGAAGGAAAATAAAGAAAGTCGCGTCCCGTACGACTGTGGTGGACCAGGAAGGTTCCGGCAGTGGGGGGGCGACCGACGGCACCGGGACAGCATTCCCTGCGGTCCACAGTCACCGACTCAAACACTGCTCAGCTGAGCCCAACGCCGCAAGCTGCTCAGCTCAAACCAACGCAGCGGGTTGGAGGTAAGGCGAAGCAGAAGTCGGTCCAGCCGATAGACTCGGACGAGTCCGGTCAGGAGGATGTGCTGCCTGAGAGCAGCAAAGGTGACCGTCTATCCCGCATGGAGCGGTTGATGGAGCAGATGCTCCACCGAGACTTGCTCCGGGAGATGGATCAAGCTCGCCATGGGCGTGCTCGCACACCCACAATAGCACCGTATTCGGCACTGTCCATCGCATCTCCCTCGACAGAGGGGAGCGTTGGGGGCCAGGGCTGGGCTGGCCTGGAAGAGGGGTTCGTGGCTGAAGATACCAGCAGTGTGCTGGGGGTGCAGGACCAGGAAGAGCTGCTGGGAGTGGTCAACAAGTTTGCGGTACCACCGCGAGCGGGACAACCATTGCAGGCCAAACTGGCGGCCAGTATAGACTACCTGTCCTTCCACCCTCTGCAGGAACAGGTAGTCAATGAAACAATGGACAAATACATACCTCGAGAGAACTGCATCTCGCTAAATGTACCCGCAGTCAACAGCCAAATCTGGATTACATTGGGCTGGGCATAAGGGCCCAGGAGGTGAAGCTTCAGAAAGTATTAAAACTTCTGACTTCAGCCTTAACGTCCTACGCTCGTTCCGTTGATGGGGTCGAAATGACAGATAACCAGCAGGACACACTGGCCCTGTGTAATACACAGTATGAAATAAATTGCCTGCGGAAGAACACCATCAAACCTGCCCTCAACCCCAAATTCGTAGGGTTGTGCAAAACTGCAATGGCACAACCACAGATGCTGCTGTTTGGAAAAGACTTGTCCAAGCAAGTAAAAGAACTGGACGAAGAGTCTAAAGCCGTTGGGCTTATGAGGGCAGCTGCAGGAATGAGTAAAACCACACACCCCAGGCGGCAGCACCCCTATGCATCCACCAGCAGGCATCAACACCAGGGTGCTGGTGAAAGCATGAGGGCCGCACATCAACCACAAAGGTATTTTTTAGGCCAAGGCCCAGAATGGCCCTCATGGAAGATGCGCCAACCCCACACTCCGGCGCCTCGACCAGTGAAGAAACAGAGGCCGAAGAAATGAACATACCACCGGTAACCATGGAGGTAGGTGGGTCTGGTTCCTTCCAGAACATAAAAGGTGTAGGTGCAGGTTTCCTCAAGCATCCGGGACCTGACAGTGGGAATTAAAAAGGTAGGTGATTTGTATGAATTGGGAAATTTATTATCATTTCAACAACTAAAATCAAAATTTAAATTGAATAACAATCAATATTTTAAATACCTACAGGTATGTGACTTTATGAAGAAATATATACCAAGATTCCAAAGTATAATTTTAGACCCACTGGAAGAAGTAATGAATATCATTGCGGAGTCAACAAAATTAATATCATGCTTGTATAACAGTATTTTAAATATAGAATTACCATCAACAGAGGCAATTAGAGAAGACTGGGAAAAATAATTAATGATAAAAATCTCAAAATGCCAATATTACGCACTCATTTGTCTCTTGTTCAAAAATTTATAAATTTTGGTGTGATATATTTGATATATTCTCAAAGCTATTTAAGACAAAAATGGAACCTAACACTGAAATGATTAAATTTGGAGTACGTTGAGATGGGAACAAATTAAATACACACCAAAACTCATTTTTTTCAATTATGGGTTAATAACAGCAAAAAAATCTATACTTAAATTTTGGAAAAATGCTAATACACCAACATTTAAAATGTGGATCAGTAATATGCTGGACACAGCACATTTGGAAGAAATGAGACTCCTCCTAATAGACAAACAAGACCTATTCTTAAGGAGTTGGTCCCCATTTATTGATTTCTTGGATTCATGTGGTGACATAGTATCATGAAAACCAACAGTTTCAGGTATGGGTGAAAGATGATTTAGAATATTAAAATAAAAAAATCTCACTGTGGCAATGGACTAATCTCCCTCCTGCTTTCCTTCTTCACTTATTCCTTGTCTTTCACTTTTTCTTTACTGGTTTTTCACCCACGCTCACTAATTTATTCTTCAAAAAAAAAAAAAAAAAAGTGTAGGTCCTGTACTAACTTGTTACACTTGTTTTGGGGAGCATGGAGGACTATTACAGTTGATAAATATATACTACAATATATTCAGGGATACAAAATTGATTTCATCCAAAAAAGTATGCCACCAGTTCAACATGTACCTGACAGGGAGTTTGTACTCTCACAACGGGAAAAATTCGAAGGACATGCAGAACTGGTGAGGTTACATGCTAAAGGATTATAGAGAGAACGGAGCATGACTCTCTGGAATTTGTATCGAATATTTTTACAAAAACCAAGAAAAATGGTGGATGTCACATCATCATTGACTTAACTAGACTGAATACTTTTGTTAAGTATATACATTTCAAAATGGAAACATTTGTTACTGCCAAACAATTAGTTTCCGAAGGATACGTCATGGCATCCATCGATTTAAAAGATGCATACTATTCAGTACCCATTCATAAGGATCATCGTCGATACCTAAAATTTAACTGGATGGGGCAACAATGGCAGTATAAAGCGTTGCCTCATGGGTTAACATCAGCCCCAAGACAATTTACCAAGATATTGAAACCAGCCTTGGCAATACTAAGGAAACAAAAACATATTGTTATGGCATATCTTGATGATATTTTGATTGTGGAGAAAACCCTGGAATTAGCTAAATCAGCGGTTTTAGCTACCAAACATCTGTTTGAAACACTGGGGTTTATCATACATCCAGATAAATCTAAGTTGACACCATCCACAACTATGGACTATCTGGGATTCACAATTAACTCTGTCCACATGTCTGTAACATTGCCAAAGGACAAAGCAGCAGATTTGGTGGAAGCCTGCAACAAATTGATTGTTACTAATCAACCATCTATTCAACAGGTGGCAAAAGTGATTGGAAAATTAGTAGCAGCATTTCCAGCTACTCAGTTTGGGCCTTTGCATTACCAAAATTTACAAAGGGCAAAGGTGCAAGCACTAAAACAACATGCAGGTCATTTTGATCGACCTATGCAATTACCAGCTAATGCAATTTCGGAGTTACAATGGTGGAAAAAAAACATTTGACATAGTTCCAGCCCCATCGTTATCAGTAACCCATCATACACATTACAAACGGATGCCAGTGCTCAGGGCTGGGGAGCAACTAACACTATATCTAGTACTAGTGGTAGATGGAACATACAAGAATCATCACTACTACAGACACTGGGTATAAATTACTTAGAAATGTTGGGTGCGTTTTATGGGCTAAAAGCTTACTGTTCAGCTATGCACCATTCGCATGTCCGCCTACAAATTGACAATACCACGGTGGAATTGGGTTAACATATGGGTGGAATAAAATCATATGGGTGTGATAAAATCGATATCATGTGCCGATCTGGTCAACACAATCTGGCAATGGTGTGTCGACAGACATATTTGGCTATCAGCAACTTACCTACCAGGTAAGCTCAATACAGTGGCAGACACCAGGTCACAAAAAATTAATGACAACACCGAATGGATGTTGAACCACAAAGTATATGCTGATATTACAATGTGGTATGGTACACCTGATATCGATCTCTTTGCATCCAGGCTAAATCACCAGTTACCAACATATGTCGCTTGGGAACCAGACCCTGAAGCAGCAGCGATGGACGCTTTTTCGCTGAATTGGGGAAAATTGTTTTTCTATGCCTCTCCCCCCTTCTGCCTCATCAGTCGGGTCCTACGCAAAATACAAATGGACTCAGCTTCAGGTATTTTGGTAGTACCCGATTGGCCTACACCCGATTTCCCTGCGGTCCTCGACATGGTCTCTGAACCGCTCATGACCATTTCCAAAAGACCAGATCTTTTGGTCCATCCTGTTATGGGCGAAAGTCATCCGTGACATGACAGGATAAATCTGTTGGCTTGCAGAATTTGAAAAGACCTTTGTTGGATTTGGGATTATTGGACAGGACCATGATCACGGCGGCCTACCGAGAATCGACTAAGAAGCAGTACCTCTCCAGCATTCGGAAGTAGGAAGCATACTGCTCAAGGACTGGGGTAGCATACAAATCAGCTACAATTACCAACATCCTGGGGTTCCTATCCAGCCTTCACTTTGATGAAGGACTGAGTTACAGCACTATTAACAGTGCTAGGAGTGCTCTGTCAGCATATTTATAGCAGGCACCGGGATAGCAGTCCACGGGATCCCACCCTCTAGTTGCCAAACTAATGAGGGGTAACTACAACACCAATCCCCCCAGACCAAGGTACACCCAGATCTGGGACGTCAGTGTTGTACTGACATTGCTAAGGGGTTGGTCACCAGCAATGTCCCTGTCCCTGGAACAGCTCACACTAAAAACAGTCATGCTGGTGGCTTTGGTCTCAGCTCAAAGGGTCCAGTCCCTATACAAATTAAGATTGGACAATATGAAAACATCAACTGACAAGATAACCTTCCGGATCTTGGGGTTGGTCAAACAAAGTAGACCGGGAATTCGGGACTGAGTTTGGAATTTCGGGCATACCCACCTGACCCCCGTTTGTGTGTCATGACACACCTACTGCTTTGCCTTTAGACAACAAAAGCCTTAAGAGGAAGCAAAATGGCATTATGGGTTAGCTTCAAACAGCCTCATGGACGGGTGTCAGTACAGACCATCTCAAGATGGCTGAGACAGGTTCTGGAGGCTGCTGGGGTGGATACTGACATTTTTAAATCTCACTCCACTAGGGCAGCAACAACATCGGCAGCCAGAAATATGGAGGTACCAATGGACCATATCCTGGCGACAGCAGGATGGTCTACGGAAAAGACTTTCCAAATATTTTATAATAAGCTGATCGCCAAACCTGCAGTGTTTACAGAAAGAATTTTAAGTTCTGCAATATAATTTAGCCCGAGAGAGCATTATTTTCTTTGTTAAAAAATAAATCGTTATTGTTTTTAAAAAATTGATTCATGGTTAATTACGATAACATACTTCCTCCATTGGATGACTTCGACAGTGAATGAAGCATGGATTTGTTCCATGGCATGAAATCACAGATCTTTAAATTCTTCACGTAGTCACTCACGTGACTCCGAAGTAAAATATTAAGATTAAACGAGAACTTACCAGTTTGAAGTTTGATCTTTATTTTATGAGGAGTTACGTCGAGGGATTACATGCCCTCCACGCCCACCCTCTTATAAAGGTCAACTGGTATCCTAGTTCTTCTTATCTTACTATGTTTATTTCATTACTATTACTGTGATTCCACACCGCTGCTTTGAAGAATGTAGCGCATGCGTGTTGGCGGGGTCTTCACCTAATCCCTCAACGTAACTCCTTATAAAATAAAGATCAAACTTCAAACTGGTAAGCTCTCGTTTAATCTTATTATTTTATATACTTCTTTGAAATCTCGCCAACAGACTGTCTGTCCCTGCCTTCTTTGTGTCTGTTTTGTATGTGTTAAATGTATGTTTTTTAGTGTTCTTTAGCATGTTTTGTGTGGGGGGTGGTGGGGGGGTTCGGAAACCTTTTCTTATCTCTTACCCCGTCGAAGATGCGAATTTTTCCGTATCTTATCTCTATCTCACTGCAGACTAACATCGTAGAGTTGACGGCCTTTGCTGGAGATCGACCGGGACCTCCATCGTGGGAGTCTGTGGGACTTTAACATCACGGAGCCCACCATCTCTGGTTAGAGACCGACATCGGGGACTCCAACTCGCAGGAGTTTCGATCGCCCTGACACGGGAGTTACCATCACTCTGAGGCGGGGAGTTTTGATCGCCCCGAAGGAGGCTTCGACCACCGACTGTGGATGGTTCAACTGCCCCGACTGCGGGAAAATGAAGAGGGAGGAGATTGGACTGTATTACCTTCCATCACAGTGAGGAACGTGGGGGATCCACTGGGGTGGATGTTTATGTAGTTGTGTGTCTTGTTGCTGAATTTCACTGTACCTTAATGTGACATTAAACTGATCTGGAACCTTGAAATCTCCTCTCAACTTCCAACACTTCAGAAAAAAACAAACAAGTCTGTCCAACATCTCCTTGTAGCTAACGCTCTTCAATGCAGGCATCATTCTGTTAAACCTCCTCTGCATCCTTTCCAAAGCCTCCACATCCTTCTTGTAATGAAGCGGCCAGAACTGCGCACGATACGCACAATATAGCTTAACCAAATTGCTATAAAGCAGCAACCTGACTTCCTGACTCTTATACTCAATGACCCAACACATGAAATCAAGTATACTATATGCATTTACCACCCTACCTACTTGTGTTATGTATCATGTCATTAAATGTACATTTCCCTTTACAATTATCTTCTGAAAGTATAACTCCTCATCTTTTTGAATTGGTTTGTTAAAAAGCCACAAGGTGATAAAGGATGGAAATTGTTCTTTTCATTTTCCAAATAAGAAATGTGAAAATCATCACCAAAGCTATCAAGGTTATATTTCTTTTGTGCTAGATATTTAGGAGGCTGCTTTTTTTTGGCTTCTTGATAATTGCAGTTAAGGGCAACACTTGATTTCAATGTTTTGGATTACATAGAAACATAGAAAATAGGTGCAGGAGTAGGCCATTCGACCCTTCGAGCCTGCACCGCCATTCAATATGATCATGGCTGATCATCCAACTCAGTATCCTGTACCTGCCTTCTCTCCATACCCCCTGATCCCTTTAGCCACAAGGACCACATCTAACTCCCTCTTAAATATAGCCAATGAACTGGCCTCAACTACCTTCTGTGGCAGAGAATTCCAGAGATTCACCACACTCTGTTCCATGACCAGGAAAAGAAAACAAGTGGTAGCTTGACGATGGCAAGGAAGTAAATAGTAATATAGAACAACAGTCCGAAAAGAAGAAACATTGCTATAAATGAGTTTATATTGCCTGCACAGCAATATATGCAATGTCTGTGATAACAAATAAGGAAAGCTAGACAATATGCATTGAGATAATGCAAAAGTAGTGATCATACTTTGCCCGGCTAAGTCGGTCAAAAAGGTGGACCATAATTTAGTGACCACAAGGATTGCACTATTTTTTTGCAAGTGCAGTTTGAACTAAATATATTAGAAAACTGAAATGCAGCAACAGAAAATCAGGACATTTTGGTGCCTGATATAGATAAAAGAGACAGAGGAAAGAAGAGGAAATGTTACATATTTTTAAGCATAACGTCTTTAGAAATTGTGGAATGGTGGAAAAGCAATAATTACCAATTATTACAGTTGGAAAGCATACTGTGACTTTATACTTTAGACTTTAGAAATACAGCGTGGAAGCAGGCTGGTCCACCCACCGAGTCCGTGCCGACCAGCGATCACCCCGTATCCTATACGCTAGCGCCAATTTACATTTTTTTACTGAAGCCAATTATCCTACAAACCTATACACCTCTGGAATGTGTGAGGAAACCGGAGCACCAGGAGAAAACCCACGTGATAACAGGGAGAATGTAGAAACTCCATTCAAACAGCATCCGCAGTCAGGATTCAATCCAGGTCTCTGGCGCTGTAAGGCAACAAATCTACCGCTGCGTCACCATGCCAACCCACATGAAAGGAAGATACTAGTTGAATCTAACTGGGCTGACATAAAGGATGCCAAATGATCAGAGTGTGGAAAGCAGATAATAATTGTGTTTTGCAACTATGATTTGGACAAAGGAGGTGATTAAGTATTGAAGAATACTGCATTAATATTGAGGGGCAAAATAGAGAAAATGGAGGCTTTGGGTGGAACCATAAAAGAGTGGGGAGAAAAGATCTACCAATTAGGAAGGCAAATGGAGTGTGAGTCTTCATTGCAAGGGTGTGTATGGCCTAGTGCAGACAATAGACAATAGACGCAGGAGTAGGCCATTCGGCCCTTCGAGCCAGCACCGGCATTCAATGTGATCATGGCTGATCATCCCAATCAGGGTGTAATCCCCAAGATAGGGTGTAATCATGCAGGGTCTTGGTGAGAGTACATATGGAAAGTTGTGTCTGAGTCTGTTATTCCTGCCTGAAATTTATATTTGTGATGAACTGAGAGCAACAAGAATTCACCAGTTTGAATCGTGAGATGAGAAGAATGAGTGGGGCGGCACAGTGGTGCAGCGGTAGACTCGCTGCCTCACAGCGCCAGAGACCCGGGTTCGATCCTGACTACAGGTGTTGTCTGTACGGAGCTTGTACATTCTCCCTGTGACCGCGTGGAGTTTCTCTGGGTGCTCCGGTTTCCTCCCACACTCCAAATATGTACAGGTTTGTAGGTTGATTGGATTTGGTAAGATTGTAAATTGTCCCTAGTGTGTAGCAAGCATAGTGCTAGAGTAGGGGGTGATTGTTGGTCGGCATGGACTCGGTGGTCTGTAGGGCATGTTTCTGCTTTGTACCTCTAAAATCAAAAGTCCAAAAAAAGATGATCTCATAAAATGCCCAGAATTGTTACAGTGTTTGACCGGGTAGATGCTGAGATGAGACTTCCTCTGGCTAGGATGTCTAAGGACAGACATCACTGTCTAAAGATAGTGGCTTAGCCATTCCCCACTGAGATGAAAAGATTGTTGGCATTACCTTGCACTAAACATTATTCCCTTATCAACTTATACAGGTACACTGTAATCATTGTAATCATGTTTTGTCTTTCTGCTGAATGGTTAGCATGCAACAAAAGCTTTTTACTGTACCTCGGTACACGTGACAAGAAATTAAACTATAATTATTCATCCTGTCGATCGTGAATATCTGCAATTCTCTACCGCAGAGGCTGTGATGCTCAGTCGCTGAGTATATTAAGGACAGAAGATTGACACAAAAAGCTGAAGTAACTCAGCGGGACAGGCAGCATCTCTGCAGAGAAGGGATGGGTGACGTTTCGGGTCGAGACCATTCTTCAGATTGGTTAGGCATAAGGGAAACGAGGGATATGGACAATGATGTGGAGAGATATAGAACAATGAATGAAAGATATGCAAAAAACTAACGATTTATTCATTTATTCATTATTCTTTATCTCTCCACATCATCGTCTATATCTCTCATTTCCCTTATCCTTAACCAGTCTGAAGAAGGGTCTCGACCCGAAACATCACCCATTCCTTCACTCCAGAGATGCTGCCTGTCCCGCTGAGTTACTCCAGTATTTTGTGTCTATCTTCGGTTTAAACCCTGCATCTGCAGCTCCTTCTGACTTCAGGACAGAGCTGGCTAGAGTTGTGAATGCTAAGGGAGTTGCGGAATGTTGGTGAAGGCAGGAAAGAGGTGCCGAGGAAAGAAGCAGCCTCGGTGATATAGAATACCTCAGGCCGGAGATCCTCCATGTCTTACTAATGCTTCTATTTCCTCTGTTCCCCTGTAAGGGATGGAATTTCCACAATGCATACAAAACTGCTTTCTCACCCAAGATATAAAAAGCCCAACAAGAGAGAATTTGCCACTGGATCAGTTATCAGTTAATAGAAAATAAGCCAGAGCAGACAAGAGAAGTAAATATAGAGGAACCTATGAGCAGTAATACACTTTAATATATATTTAATATAATACACTTTAAGATGATAGAGAATAACAGAATTGGTTAAGTTTTAAACAGGCAGAGAATAGAATTGCAAATTACAGCAAGCGGTAAAACTGGGTTGGAACAGCAGAATGTATTTGAAATTAAATTCTCACTGTCCCCCCTCTCATCCACCTACAAATCACTCTCTAACCACCAACAGGGCGACACAGTGGTGCAGCGGTAGAGTTGCTGCCTTACTCTTCTCATGGAGTTTGTACCTTCTCCCCGTGACTTGCGTGAGTTTTCTCTGGTAGCTCCGGTTTCCTCCCACACTCCAAAGACGTACAGGTTTGTAGGTTAATTGGCTTGGTAAAATTGTAAATTGTTTTTGAAGTCTTTTGTAGCAATATTTCTCAACTTCCCTTACAGTAGCAAAAAACATTGATTGAGGAGCTTTATGATGTTGCATCATTACAAGGGCCCAGAAATCAGGACATTGTCTCCAGTAAATAAAACTGCAAGGTAGACAAAAGTACTGGGGAAACTCAACGGGTGCAGCAGCATCTATGGAGCGAAGGGTTTCGGCCCGAAACGTTGCCTATTTCCTTCGCTCCATAGATGCTGCTGCACCCGCTGAGTTTCTCCAGCACTTTTGTCTACCTTTGATTTTCCAGCATCTGCAGTTCCTTCTTAAATAAAACTGCAACCTCTTAATAAATGGACTTGCATTCATATAGCATCAGAAAGTTCCAAAACTCATTACAATCAATTCAATTTCCCTTATTCCTAACCTGTCTGTAGAAGGGTCTCGACCCAAAACGTCACCCCTCCAGAGATCCTGACTACCCCGCTGAGTTACTCTTGCCTGTCCCACGGAGTTACTCCAGCTTTTGGTGTAAATCTTTAATAATTTTATGGTACACAAAAAAGCTGGAGAAACTCAGCGAGTGCAGCAGCATCTATGGAGCGAAGGAAATAGGCAACGTTTCGGGCCGAAACTCTTCGCTCCATAGATGCTGCTGCACAGGACATTGTCCCGCTGAGTTTCCCCAGTACTTTTGTACTTTCGGCCCGAAATGTTGCCTATTTCCTTCGCTCCATAGATGCTGCTGCACCCGCTGAGTTTCTCCAGCTTTTTTGTGTCCTAACCTGTCTGTAGAAGGGTCTCGACCCAAAACGTCACCCCTCCAGAGATCCTGACTACCCTGCTGAGTTACTCCTGCCTGTCCCACGGAGTTACTCCAGCTTTTGGTGTAAATCTTTAATAATTTATGTAGTGTTGCTACCATTTTAATGTAGGAAGAGGCAGTCTGTTTGTGTACAGTGCTGTCCTGCAACTAGTAGTTGATAAGGATCAGAAAAGGTAGTTTTAATAATGTAGGCTGTGTTTAATTGTTCATCTGGTGGATGGCAACATTGACCGGGCTGTATCCCTTCACTGCTCTCCTGATCAAATGATGGGACTTCTCATTTCAGGTTTAGAGATGGTTTAAAACTGCTACTTTCAGACTTCGAAAGCCAAACTTCGAAAGCCAGACTTCATGGAAGAACTTTGCTGAGAGGGGGGTTTTTAATACTTAGCTGATATCCAATATTCTGAAAATTAAAACACATGTTCTGACGAGCAACTTTTACACACAGATGGTGGTGGGTTTATGGAACGAGCTGCCGGAGCAGATAGTTGAGGTAGGGACTATCACAACACTTCAGAAACAATTAGAAAGGTACATGGATTGGACACGTTTAGACGGATATGGGCCAAACGCAGGCAGGTGTTGATGGGAGATGTTGGCCGGTGTGGGTGTTGGGCGGAAGGGCCCGTTTCCATGCTGTATCACTCTATGATTTTATGACTCTAGACATAATTTTATGACTTCGGGGACTTTAGATCAAAGTATATAACTTCATCCCAACTGGTGTTCTGATCAGCCCAATCAAGCACTTTTATTTGGTTTATTTTATGGTGGGTACTCTGATAAACACCTTACAGAACATTAATCTTTTTTTTAAACTTAATACTCTGTCTCCATCCTAATGCAATGCAGTTACGGAGGATATTTGGGAATTCCTTGAGTTAATTTTGACAAATGCGAAATTGAACAAATTCAAGTGGATAAAAAAACAATTCCCCAGAAATGAATCCTCTAAATAGTGCTAAATAGTAGCAGGAACGTTGTATTCCTGCCTCTGAAATTCATTCAATTGAGGCTGAATGGCCTTGCCATTTTAATTAACTGAAGCTGATCCATTTAATTCTGGTCACCAAGTCACAATTGAGTCAGATGATTGTGAGTTCAAGCCAACCTTAATAAGAATAGATTATGAAACATTCAACAACCAATACCTATTCTGAACACTTCTGAGAGAAGGAGCTGCAGATGCTGCTTTAAACCAAAGATAGATACAAAAAACTGGAGTAACTCAGCGGGATAGTTACTGAACACAAATATTCTGAACATTGTAGTTCAAAGAGATAAAGCGATTTGCTGCCATTCCGTAGACAAGGAGCATCACTCAGTGTCCATCTCACATAGATTTGTAACATTATTGCTATAGATGATGGTTCAGGTGAATGTATTCAAGAGAGAGTTAGATTTAGCTCTTAGGGCTAACAGAATCAAGGGATATGTGGAGAAAGCAGCAACGGGATACTGAATTTGGATAATCAGACGTGATCATAATGAACTGCCTCGATGAGCCGAATGCACCTATTTTCTATGTTTCTATGTTTCTATATTTCTAATGTAAACGATTCTATGAATCCCAACATCACACCCAACACTTCTCTTTTCATCAATAGTTAGTTGGTCTTTATGTTTGCTGATTATGAGACAGTAATATGCCACAATCAGCAGCAGTATTTTTATGCACAATCTTTACAAGCCCACATCATTTTTATATTCTATCTTGTTCTATGGTGACACCACAACTCATCAGTATATTGGGCAGTCTCGTCGTGTTTCCTTTACCAACCTATCAAGCATTTAATTGAATGGAGCTGTTAGTATTAAATTTAGCTTGTACAATTTAAATTTGGTCATGTGAGCTGCCTGTTGCAATTGTGTCACTTTCAAACTTTAGACGGCAGGGTATTACATAAATACAGTGTAGTATTTTAAATTTAGAATAATTAATGCCAGGGTTGAGTTACAAATTAGGAATCTAATCAAAGGGTTTTAGATAACAAGATGAACTATATTTGCAGAGTTTGAACAATTTAGAATAGTCACCTGACCCCAGGATTATCTTACATTTGGAAGTCACCAACTGCTACCTGTTGAAGTTGATATCATTAAAGGGCCAGTCCCACTTAGGCAATATTTCAGCGGACTGCCGGCGATTGTCAAGTTTGCGGAATTCGCCTGAAAAACCGGGAACTGGAACGGCTACTGTCAGAGTGGAACACACACAGACACACACACACACACACACATCGCAAAGGCGGGGGCCAGGGAAAGCGGAGGAGCGCTGTGTAAAATTCATAAAGGCAACGTCATACAGACACATACCGTGATGAACAGGAAGGTTAAGACAGCTAGCACAGTGTACGGTAAGTCCTTTAAAAGAGGGGGGAAGAGGGGGGAGGGGGAGAAGAGGGGAGAAGAGGGGAGAAGAGGGGAGAAGAGGGGAGAAGAGGGGAGAACGGGGGGAGAACGGGGGGAGCAGGTGTTAAGTAGCCAGACAACATTTAACAAGCCAGAGATACACGGCTGTGAAGCTCAGTGGGCATTTAACATTACCGGTCGGTTATCCTTGGTTCTGAAAACTCCTGCTTATGTTTTTTTCCCCCAATGAGCCAATGAAAATGCCCGGTCAGCAAAGGCGATTAACTAAAACTACCTACGACTGCCTCGACTACCAATAACTAACTACATGGCGACCCCACTACAACTGCACCTACAACTACAGGATTATCGATTTTCATGTTGAAAAATTTGCAGCGACCATACTGAGGCTGCGGCTAGTTCCCAGAATGCGGGAACTCCTCGCGAACATGAAGGAGACTCACCAGAGACCACCAGTGAACATCTGGCGACCATGTTGCGTTCATGAGGCGAGCGCAGAGTCTCCTGCACTCTCCTAAAAAGTTGCCTAAGTGGGACAGGCCCTTAACAGCTTTAAATTATACGATGTTTTCTTTGTTACACTAGTTTTGCACGTAACAGACCCCCCCCTGTGAATGTGATCATTATAGTTTTGGATAGGACCACAGTATAGTCTGAACCTCACAAAAGCCTCCTGTCAACAGTGCATGTTAATCGATCAATAATTGTACATTAAAATTGGTGACTTTGCTCCACTATATTGTGATAGAGCACAAGAACAGGCCCTTTGGTCCACCACATCCATGCTTGCTGAAACCAGTTGTGGACCCACTCAAATGGGCGGTCTACTAGACAAGGGTAGGACATACCTGTACTGGTAAATGTTTGTCTGCATATCTTCAATGGGAGGAGAAAGGCAGCAGTCAGTGTGAAATAGTGATCCTGAAGAGCAGGCTTCAAGACTTTTGATAACTTCACTGGAGACAGCGAGGGAAGAGGAATGAAGGATAGATATTGCAACGTCCAGGTTCAGGAATAGCTACATAAACAGACCATTATCTGTTTATTTGCATCTTATCTGTTTATTTATTCATGTGTGTGTATATTTATATAATGGTATATGGACACACTGATCTGTTCTGTATTTATGCCTACTATATTCTGTTGTGCTGAAGCAAAGTAAGAATGTCATTGTCCTATCTGGGACACATGACAATAAACTCTCTTGAATCTTGTATCTTGAATATTATCTACCCAAAACAAGCCAGGACTCCCTCCAGGAACATGTTCAGTAGTCAGGGGTAACCTGGTCGACAATAACCTTTCCCTCAATATCAGCAAGATCAAGGAGAATGTGATCGACTTCAGGAAGCAAAACAGTACACATACATTGGTGATGAAGCAGAGATGGTTGAAAACTTCAAGTTCTTGGGAATAAATATCACAAGCAACTTGTTCTGGGTCAGCCATATTGAAGCAATGACCAAGAAAGCCATTGGCCCCAACAACTCTCACCAACCTCTACAGAAAGCATTTTATCCAGGTGCATCACGGCATTGTTTGGGAACACCTCCATCCAAACCACAAGAAATTGCAGAGAGTTGTGGATGCAGCCCAGACCATCACACAAACCAACATCTCTTCCATTGACTCCATCTGCACTTCACACTGCCTCAGCAAGGCCACCAGCATAATCGAGGATGAGTCTCACCCTGGTCACTTCCTATTCTCCCCTTTCCCATCAGAAAAGAGGTACAGAAGTGTGAAAACACATACCTCCAGATTCAGGGACAGTTTTTTCCCCAGCTGTTATCGGGCAAGTGAATCACCCTATCCAACTAGACAGTGATCCTGACCTACCATCTACCTAATTTGAAATTCTCAGTATCTTTAATTGGGCTTATCTTCCACTAAACGTGATTGCCTTTATCCTGCATCAGTATACTGTGGGTGGCTTGATTGTAATCAACTTGTATTGTCTATTCACTGACTGGGTAGCACGCAACAAACAAGCTTTTCATAGAAACATAGAAACATAGAAAATAGGTGCAGGAGGAGGCCATTCGGCCCTTCGAGCCAGCACCGCCATTCATTGCAATCATGGCTGATCATCCCCAATCAATAACCCGTGCCTGCCTTCTCCCCATATCCCTTGATTCCACTAGCCCCTAGAGCTCTATCTAACTCTCTCTTAAATCCATCCAGTGATTTGGCCTCCATGCCCTCTGTAGCAGGGAATTCCACAAATTCACAACTCTCTGGGTGAAAAAGTTTTTTCTCACCTCAGTCTTAAATGGCCTCCCCTTTATTCTAAGACTGTGGCCTCTAGTTCTGGACTCGCCCAACATGAGGAAAGATTTTTCCTGTTAGGCTTGTATTCACTGGAGTTTAGAAGGATGAGGGGAGAATCATTTTTCCTGCATCTAGCTTGTCCAGTCCTTTTATAATTTTATATGTTTCTATAAGATTCCCCCCTCATCCTTCTAAACTCCAGTGAATACAAGCCTAGTATTTTCAATCTTTCCTCATATGACAGTCCCGCCATCCCAGGGCCGTGAACCTACGCTGCACTGCCTCAAATTAGGAGACCAAAACTGTACCTTGGGTAGACAAAAATGCTGGAGAAACGCAGCAGGTGAGGCAGCATCTATGGAGCGAAGGAAATAGGTGACGTTTCGGGTTGAGACCCTTCTTCAGACTCATTTCACTGTACTTTGGGCAATAATAGTCGAAAACTAAAAAATTAAAACTGAATGGTTCTGGGTGTCAACGAAGAGGTTGCAGAAGAGCGGTGCAGCAAGATTCCATGACTTCACAGCTAGGGTCAAACTCAATCATTGTGGGAGAAGAAGAGTCGATTTTAAACATTATTAACAACAAAGAGTTGCTAGTTAAATGTATCATAGAGTCTGGAATTTGACTAATGTATTTTGTGAGGAGAATTTCAAACATGGCTAAACTGCATTAATTTGAAAGCTGATAAATAGGAGCATTGCCAAACGTTATCTGTTAGACAAAAGCAGCTGCTAATCTATTGAGCTTCAAGTGAGTGAGTCTACTGAGCTAGTAACTGGAGTGGTGTCGCTGTGGGATAAACATCTGTTCAGCTTCAGTAGCAAGTGTGGTGAAGGAAACATCTCACAAGCTCTGTGGTAACCACCACCAACTAGAACTATTGAGCTTGTTACAAATGAATGGAAATATGAATAGAAACTACCAGAAATGTTTTCCTGCAACTCTTGTGTTGTGGGAATCGAGTTAACCCAGAATAGAGTTATTTTAAACCAGTTCTGGGTTCCATAGCATTTACGCGCCTGTCCCTGTTCCTGCACCCGTCATAGTCGCGGCAGGGCGCTGAAAATATTCAACATGTTGAAAATCCAGTGGTGACCAGAAAAAGGTACCTCTTTGGGCGACTACTCATAACCATACAGGCGTCACCCCCCCCCGACATGGGACAGGCCCTTTACAGAGAAATGCAGAGGTGGCATTCTGGAGCAGTGATAGAATGGCTGCCTTACAGCACCAGAGTCCCGGGTTCGATCCTGAATACGGATGTACAAGAAACTGCAGATGCTGGTTTACAAAAAAAGGCACGATGTGTTGGAGTAACCCGGCGGATCTGGCAGCATCTCTGGAGACCGCGGATAGGTGATGTTCACAGAAGATGCTTTTACTAACTCTCCTTCCCCTGAGGTTGTGCTATTTCAAAGACCAATCCTCAAACTGCATTTCTTGTCACCAGTGAGATCCATGACCTGCCAAATCCGACTGCACCCAGAGCAACTCTCCCCTGAGCTACTCCAGCATTTTGTGTCTATCTGCACAAATACCTCAACCACTTTGCCCCCAGAGATGAAGTCCAGAGTCATTCTCAGCTTCCTGGACCCAGGACCATTCCAGGTACTGCTGATCACTACCATATCTCACAGGTTGCTGCACACTGCAAACTCTACTCCCTGTGAGAGGAAATATCAATTACCTCTTCTCCAGACCAGTCAGAGAGAATCACATAGTCATACAGTGAGAAAACAGGTCCTTCTGCCCACTGTCTGTGCTAGTCATCCGCTGGAACTGCCTGCATCTTCCTCCTTCAGTCACTCCTGCAAAGACACATTGGGCTGCCTTTATCTCTTCACACATACACACACACACACACACACACACACTCACACACACACACACACACACACACACACACACTGACACACACACACACACACACACACACACACACACACACACACACACACACACACACACACTGACACACACACACTGACACACACACACACACACACACTGACACACACACACACACACACTGACACACACACACACACTGACGCACACACACACACACACACACACACACACACATACACACACACACTGACACACACACACACACACTCACACACACACTGACACACACACACGTACACACACACATATTCATATATGCACACACATTCACACACACACACACATTCACACACGCGCACACGACTGCACATGCACACACAACATACATAATTCACATACACATTCACATACACGTACACGCACACGACCGCACATGCACGCACACATACACATAGACACACACACATACACACACACACACACACACACATACACACACACACACACACACACACACACAACACACACACACACACACACACACACACACACACACACACACACAGACACACACACAATCTGTAGATCTTTAGTCAGTGTGGTGAATCTGTGGAATTATTTGCCACAGAAGGCTGTGGGGGCCAAGACAATTGATATTTTTAAGGCAGAGATAGACAGATATATTCTTGATTAGTATTGCTGTCAGAGGTTATGGGGAGTAGGCAGGAGAATGGGGTTAGGGGGGAGAGATAGATCAGCCATGATTGAATGGCAGAGTAGACTTGATGGCTTGAATGGCCTAATTCTGCTCCTTATGGCCTTATGACCTTGTCACACACACACACACTAATAGACACACACACACAAGCACACATGCACACACATAGACATTCACGCATACACTCACACATGCACACATACATAGGCACACAGACACACACACAAACATAGACACACATACACACTCATGCATACACACACACATTGACATGCACTCACGCATCCACACATACACACACATGCAGATATGTACATGCGCATGTTCCATTGGTCTTCACTGAGGATTGAGAACATCAGAACCAGGAGCAGGAGTAGGCTGTGACTGCTCCACCCATTGATGGGATCACGGCAGATCTTCAACCACAGCACCACTTGCCTGCATTAACCCCACATCCATATTTTCCCCAATCTAAATATCATATAGAATCATAGTCAACAGGCCCTTAGGCCCAACTTGCCCACACTGACCAATATGTCCCATCTACTCTAGTCCCACCTGCCTGAATTTGGCCCACATCCCTCAAAACCTGTTCTATCCATGTACCTGTCTAAACGTTGCCTGCCTCGACGACCTCCACCAGCAGTTCGTTCCATACACCCACCACCCTCTGTATGAACAAGTTATCCTTCAGAACTCTCAAATCTTTTTCCCCTCATCTTAAACCTGTCCTCTGGTTCTCGATTCCCATACTCTGAGCAAGGGACTCCGTGTGTCAACCAATCTATTCCTCTCATGATTTTGAACACCTCTACAAGATCGCCCCTTATCCTCCTGTGCTCAAAGGAATAGAGTCCTGGCCTGCTCAACCTCTCCCTCGAGACCTGGCAACTTCCTTGGGAAAATAGAAGACACAGATAACTGCTTCCTACGCACCGGCTGGGCAGTTTGGCTTCACCTTCTACCTCTGCCTGTTCAAGTAACTGGTGCTACACTGTGTGGGCTCAGCTCATTCTTTCACTTCAGTTAGGTTGCCAGTGGAACGCCGACTAATGAACAAATGCCTGCGATCAACTGGTTGATGGAGAAGGCAGGAGTCAGCAAAAAGTCCATCAGCATGTGCCACACCACTCGTTGTAGACTCTGCAACTTGAGATGATTCTAGAAAGCATCAAACACATATGGTCACAATCAGGCAACCTGTGTCATAAGGTCATAAGTAATAGGAGCAGAATTAGGCCATTCGGCCCATCATGTCTACTCTGCCATTCAATCTTGGCTGATCTACCTCGCCCTCCTTACCCAATTCTCGTGCCTTCTCCCCATAATCCCTGACACCCATACTAATCAAGTATCTATCTATCTCTTCCTTAAAAATATCCATTGGCTTGGTCTCCACAGCCTTCTCTGGCAATGAATGCCACAGATTCACCACCTCTGACTAAATAAATTCCTCCTCATCTCCTTCCTAAAGGAACGTCCTTTAATTCTGAGGCTATGACCTAAACTCTCCCACTAGTGGAAACATCCTCTCCACATCCACTCTATCCAAGCCTTTCACTATTCTGTAAGTTGCAATGAGGTCCCACCTCATTCTTCTAAGCTCCAGCGAATAGGGGCCCAGTGCCGTCAATGTTCATCATAAGTTAACTCACTCAGTCCTGGGATCATTCTTGTAAACCTCTTCTTGGACCCTCTCCATGATGGCTTTTAAATGCCCTGCGAAGGTATATATGGTGACGGATGGTGTGTAGGACTGTGAACCAGGGTAAATACCTCCAGCGCCTTTAGGTCGGCTCTAGCAGTTAGCCCCCGGGACACAAGAAGGCTGACAAGGAGGAGAGGGATGGAGGTTCATGGGCGAAGCCAGTCCTGGGCGACGGAAGTGATCGGGAGCCGCTGCGGTGGAACAAACACACGGGAATCCAGACTCTGAACGCGGTGAAATGGCGCCACACATGACAACGCCAGCATTATTATAAGCAAAATCAATTTCACTCTGTAGTGTTTAACTGCATGTGTGACAATAAATATCCATGGAACCATTGAGTTGGGTGGTGGCAGAAAGGTGTTGGGTGGCTCTTGACTAGTTCAGAACGTATGTTCAGCTACATAAGCTTGAGATAATACATCATAGTTTGAAATGCTTACCAGAGTGGAGATCTCAACAATGATCGACCTACTCCTGACATCTTTCACAGGTCTCAGAGTGTAAATATACTATCAGCAACACATCACACTAACATGAACGATCTTCATGGTAGATTATTCATGCTTTAAATATTCTCTTGTAGTTCCCAAAGCACCAGAACTACAAAAGCCAGTTCCACGCCCAAGAAATATGCCCATGGACAACACCAATAAATGTGTAATATAATAATTGCTTCAGACCCAAATTTTGATTACCACCAGACTCAGGAACAGCTTCTTCCCTTCCCCTCTGATGAATTCATTGCCACAAACGGCTGTAGAGATCATGTCATTGGGCATCCCCAAGAGAGTAACCATATAACTATAAACCATATAACAATCCAGCACGGAAACAGGCAATCTCGGCCCTACAAGTAATGCCGAACAATTTTTTTCAACCCACCTGCCTGTCAAATATGTCCATGGACAACAACAATAGATGTGTAATATAATAATTGCTTCAGACCCAAATTTTGATTACCACCAGACTCAGGAACAGCTTCTTCCCTTCCCCTCTGATGAATTCATTGCCACAAACGGCTGTAGAGATCATGTCATTGGGCATTCTTAAGGCAGAGATTGAGAGATTCTTGATCAAAGCTGATGAGGAGATGGCAGGAGAATGGGGTTAAAAGGGAAAGATAGATCAGTCATGATTGAATGATGGAGTAGACTCGATGGGCTGACTGGCCTACTTTTGTTTCTATGACCTATTGACCTAATGACTCTGTTATCAGACTTCTGAGCAGTCCTTCCATAAGCTAGGGTACTGTCCGATTCACTTCTACCCCAATGTATACATCGGTGGGCTTTGTCAATGGAAATTACGCGCTGCACTGTCAGAGTGAGGCCAAATACAAATTGGAGGAACAGCACCCCGTATTTTGCTTGGGCAGGTTAAACTCAGCGGTATGAATATTGTTTTCTCTAACTTCAAGTAACCCTTGCATTCCCTCTCTCCCCGTCCATCCCCCACTGTAGTCATTCATCTAGTTTCACTGTCACCCTGCTTCGTTTCACTGTTTAACTCATTAGTTTCACTCGTTATAACTTTCTCCACAGCCAACAGTGGACTATAGTGGGTTCCACCTTTCCTTGATCATCATTGCTGGCTTTGATTTGGCCTTTTTCATAATTTCTCTTTTGTACTACTTCATATCTCTAGTTTCCCACTCCCCTGACTCTCATTCTGAAGTAGGGTCTTGACCTGAAACGTCACCTTTTCCTTCTATCCAGAGATGCTGCCTGACCCGCAGAGTTACTCCAGCATTTTGTGCCTATCTTTGACAGGCTACAATGCTGAGAACTGTACTCTGAACTCTGTATCTTCCCCTTTGCTCTGCCCTTTGTTTGCCAATTGTATATGCACAGTGTTATCTGATCTGATTAGATAGCCTGCAAAACAAAGTTTTTCACTGTACCTTGGATCATGTGACAACAATAACCCTAAATCTAATTTTCTACAGGTGACCAAGGGTAACCAATGTTCCTCCCACTGTCTTTTGAATATGACATCAATAAAAGGCACAGAAAACATGAAGTCTCCAATGATACAGAATCACAGGTGGGACCCAACTACATACAGTGTGTGGCCCCCATGTTAGACTCAGGCTTCTTATTGTCCATCTTATTTCCATCTAACATTACATCAATATTGATGGTACCACTGTTCAATAATATTTATGACAGTTTCAGCAGCAAATTAATATTCATTCGACCATAAGAGTTTCTATGGAAAGGGAAACATAGAACATAGAACAGTACAGCACTAGAGCACAATGTATGTACCAGAACATGTTGGCAAAACCATCACATCTCCCTGCACATAACCCATGTCCTTCCATTCCATGCATGTCCATGTACCTATCAAAAAGGTATTTAAAATGTCAGTAGCGTATCTGCTTCAGCCACCATAGTGCATTCCAGGCACACCGTCCCCTGAGTAAAAAAATCCCCGCTCATCTCCTTTAAACTTTGCCCCTCTCACCTTAAAGTTATAACAGAGTTAATGTTTCAGGTTTCTGTAAGTTTCTGTATTATCTGGCAGATGTAAAACTGAGGAGTAATAGCGCCACCACTCGTCACAGCCTCCAATGGCAGCGACTTGATTTCACCGACAATTTTGGTAAATTTACACAAATGCAAAATATTGATGCAAAACTTACGCAAAGATGAGATAGCCAGGAGTTGTAACATTATATTCATGAATGTACACAGACGTGTATATTATAATGCATTGCTGATGTAACTGTGATTTTCAAGCACAAAAATGGAGGCACCAGAAACTACAGATGTTGGAATCTTGAGCAAAAGACGAAGTCCTCGAGGAAGTCAGCGGGTCAGGCAGCATCAGTGGAGGGAATAGATGGGCAATGATTCTGGTCGGGACCTCAGACTGATGAAGGGCTTCGGGGCTTACAGCCACCCAATGCCCATGAGTCCCTGGAGAGGGTGCACATGGTGTTCAGCTCCATGAAGGTGGCTGCCACAGCAGTTCAAATGTGTTGTGGATGCATCTAACAATGTTGGAATCTGATGGTCGATGTTTGCAAGCAACATGAATAGCAGTTTGATTCGTGTTTTTTTTTGTAAACTGTGGGTTTCTAATGAAAGTTCCTTATAAATAAATAAAAATCTGATGATAGGTCCTGATGTAAAACTTTGTCAGTCCATTCCCTCTTCAGATGCACCCTAACCAGTTGAGTTCAGCAGCACTTTGTAATTTGCTTATTTTCAAGCAGAAAGTTTGAGCCAATTTCAATACCAAAAACTGGAGGACACTGGAGAGATGATTTGCAGGACTTCATCAGTTAGAGTATTGAGTATAGAAGTTGGGAGGTCATGGTGCAGTTATACAAGACATTGGTGAGGCCATATTTCGAAATACTGTGTTCAGTTCTGGGCATCATGTTACAGGAAAGATGTTGTCAAGTTGGAAACGGTACAGAGAAGATTTACGAGGATGTTGCCAGGACTAGAGGGTCTGTGCTATAGGGAGAAGTTGAGTAGGCTGGGATTCAATTCCTTGGAGTGCAGGAGGATGAGGGGTGATCTTATAGAGGTGTATAAAATCATGAGATGAATAGATCGGGTAGATGCACAGAGTCTCTTGCCCAGAGTAGGGGAATCGAGAACCAGAGGACATAGGTTTAAGGTGAAGGGAATAGGATTTAATAGGAATCTGAGGGGTAACTTTTTCACACAAAGAGCAGAGGGTGTACGGAATGAGCTGCCAGAGAAGCTAGTTGAGTCAGGGACTATTGCAAACTTTAAGAAACAATTGGGCAGGTATATGGACAGGTTTGGAGGGATATGTGCCAACGCAGGCCTGTGGGACTGGTGTAGATGGGACCTGTTGGTCGGCGTGGGCAAGTTGGGCACAGTACTCTCCACACAGTATCACTCGGCCTCTATAACTGCAATGCGTCCAGTATAGAGAGGGTTTATTTCTAGCTCAGGAAGTTTAAATGGTGGACAGAAGAATTTATAACGATAACACTGAGAGAAGAGCAAAACAAGAATGTGACATTGGAAAAGTGGAAAAGCTGGAAAAGCTTTTCCAACTGAGAGTAGGGAAGATTCAAACAAGGGGACATGACTTGAGAATTAAGGGACTGAAGTTTAGGGGTAACATGAGGGGGAACTTCTTTACTCAGAGAGTGGTGGCTGTGTGGAATGAGCTTCCAGTGAAGGTGGTGGAGGCAGGTTCGTTTTTATCATTTAAAATAAATTGGATAGTTATATGGACGGGAAGGGAATGGAAGGTTATGGTCTGAGCGCAGGTATATGGGACTAGGGGAGAATATGTGTTCGGCACGGACTAGAAGGGTCGAGATGGCCTGTTTCCGTGCTGTAATTGTTATATGGTTATATGGTTATATGGACATCAGAAAAACTGATTTCTGTAGGCAGCAAAGTTTTAAACATGGAGACATGAAAGTGAGCAGATTCTGGAATCTGGAGCAGAATACCAAAGTGTTGGAGGCACCTACGGGTCAGGCAGCATCTATGGGGACAAAGGATGGCATTGTTTTGGGTTGAGACTCAGCATCAGGGCAAATCATTCAACATTTCATAGTCACAAGTATCTCTTAATTTATTAAAGGGACGTTTTGGTGAAAATAATTCCATTAAGCAGAATTTCACAATGCAAGAAGATCAGATAAAATGCACCATTGTTAGATCGTTAAGAGAGCCGCGCAATTTGTTCAAGTGGGAAATAGATTCATAAACCGAGGACAGACACAAAGAAGTTGCAATGGTGTTGCAGTGAAAATTTGTAAAGCAAGCACTCATAAACTAGGAGTAATGATATTGGTTGAATCTGTTTTTCTGTACTATAAAAATTGATTGCCTAAAAGCTGAATTTCACAGCCATGTTTTTTGCAACATTATGCAAGTCTTACAATTTTCCCTAGAAAAACATACTTTGTTTTTCTGAAGTGCAATCATAATAATAATAATGTCAGTGTTGTTTCAAGTGGCTTTGTAAATTAGGTGGGAACTTCCACCCATGTGTGTGATATCTGTACCAAGGGGCAGGGAACAATGTAATTCCCCTAACATTCCTTTATGGAGCATTCAATGAGAGTGTGTGATCACATTGATAGGTAAGTGGCCACCGTGAGAATTCCCCGGTGATATGTTGCAATGGGACATGTGCTAGGTTGGTCAGTGACTTGGCTTCCAACCTTGTGGTCCAACCCCAACACCATCCCCACCTCCAACTGAGTCATAACCACCTCCGCTCACCTTCATTCCACACACAGACCAACGGGGCCAACAGCCTGCACACCTATCTGTCATCACTCCCCTCCAGGTACATATTCTTCCTGATTCCATTTATACCTCTCGCTGCCTTGGCAAGGGGACCTACGTCATCAAGGATGAGTCGCAGCCTGAAGTGTTAAATCACACTCCTCCAGATTCAGGGGCAGTTTCCTCCCAGCAGTGATCAGGCAACTGAAGCATCCTACCACAACTAGAGAGCAGTCCTGAACCACTATCTACCTCATTGGAGACCCTCGGACTATCTTTGATCGGACATTACTGGCTTTGTCTTGCACTAAACATTATTCACATTATTCCCTTTATCATGTATCTGTACACTGTGCATGTCTCGATTGTAATCGTGTGTTGTCTTTCCACTGACTGGTTAGCGTGCAACAAAAGCTTTTCACTGTACCTCGGTACACGTGACAATAAACTAAACTAATTTCAACTGATCACCTCTAAAAATTGCTGTTGGCTCCTGAAATTCCTCGTATGTTGAAAAACATACGTGGCAAATAAAGCACTATTCTGATTCTGATTCTGATATACACCTTCCAATTGCATCATTCACATCTATCACTGATGGCTTCCAATCCACCTGTATACATATCCACCACTAACATTCCCTTTGTTCCTTTATGAGCATTCAATGGGAGTGTGTGATCACATTGATAGGTAAGTGGCCACCGTGAGAATCCCCGGTGATATGTTGCAATCACATGTGCTACCCTTCAGAATCTTGGCTTCCAACCTTGTGGTCCAAAGGTAACACCATCCCCACCTCCAACTGAGTCATAACCACCTCCGCACACCTTCATTAGCACACAGACCAACGGGGCCAACGGCCTGCACACCTATCTGTCAACTCCCACCAGGTAAATATTCTTCCTGATTCCATTTATACCTCTCGCTGCCTTGGCAAGGGGACCCTACGTCATCAAGGATGAGTCATTGCCTGAGAGTGTTAAAACACATCCTCCAGATTCAGGGGCAGTTTCCTCCCAGCAGTGATCAGGCAACTGAAGCATCCTACCATTTTTAGAGAGCAGTCCTGAACCACTATCTACCTCATTGGAGACCCTCGGACTATCTTTGATCGGACATTACTGGCTTTGTCTTGCACTAAACATTATTCACATTATTCCCTTTATCATGTATCTGTACACTGTGCATGTCTCGATTGTAATCATGTGTTGTCTTTCCACTGACTGGTTAGCGTGCAACAAAAGCTTTTCACTGTACCTCGGTACACGTGACAATAAACTAAACTAATTTCAACTGATCACCTCTAAAAATTGCTGTTGGCTCCTGAAATTCCTCGTATGTTGAAAAACATACGTGGCAAATAAAGTACTATTCTGATTCTGATTCTGATATACACCTTCCAATTGCATCATTCACATCTATCACTGATGGCTTCCAATCCACCTGTATACATATCCAACCACTAGACACAGTCATTTGACCTTTGTTCCTTGTTTCCTCAAATCTGCTTCCTACCTCTCAGTGGAAGGTAAATCACTCAACCCTTCAGAATCTTTCTTCTTCTTTTTGTTCCAAAGATAACAATCCCTGTTTATTCTGTCTCTGCAAATAACTCATTAGCTTCATCCACTGCACAATGCCCTGGTTAAACCACACCTGGACTCCAGGTACCATCTCTGGAGAGAATATTGACCCATGAAGTAAAAAGTATTGTGAGATTATAAAGAATAGACTTGATATCTTACTTGCATATATCTTCATAACATTTCTATTTTTAGTCATTGTTATATAACCTATCTTAATCTTTCCACGACTTGCTTTTGGCTTATACTGTGCTTCAGTCCCCAACGATATATTAAAATGTTCAGCAAATTTAGCAAGTCCATGTTTACTTTTGATTCACATAACATTTATTTACCGAGTAAACAATTAGGAATTTGTTGTTTAATTTACGCAACACTTGACTTGATAAGTGTCCAATATCTAATTCCTTCGTGTTCTCCATGAGTTGCCCATTTTGCATCCATGTTCATTTTCTACATGGCTTTTGAATGATAAATAATAATTTAGTAATCTTTTGTATGAAATTTATGTCAAAACCATTGCCTGTGTACAGATAACCTTATCAAGGATAGCTTTACAGTTCATTTTCTTTGTAATGTCTCAAATAAATCAGTCAGATTTATCGACCAGATAAGATCATTTACATCAAAGTGCAGGCTAACTTCCTTTGTAGTTTTTATTTACAGGTTAAGTGTTTTCTCTGCCTACTTCCTTTGCATTGTTTCCTACATTTTAATATTTTCACCCTGTCAGATATTTTGAGTGTTACGGTTCCATTCTTCTTTTGGGGGAATTCCACAGCTATAGCCAGGACACTGAAAAGTTCCTGCTTGTTGCCCTTCATTTGGGAGAAGTTTCTCCTATATGTGATTGGAAAGATGCAGAGGAAAGACGAGAAGGGGCATTTAGAGGAGAGGAATGTTCTTGTGCGTGGTTACATGTTAGATCACGTGGGCAACGCATTCCGTTGCTGCTAGGGAGTGATCAAGGCCTGAGCAACAGTGCATCGTGCAGTGTACTGGTGGGGTTTAGTTGAGGTTACATTTAATATTGTCACATACACTGATATAGAAGGAAAATCTTTGTCTTGCATGCATGGATGTAATGTTGAGGCTTTATAAGGCACTGGTCAGATCACATTTGGAGTATACTGAGCAGCTTTGGGCCCCTTTTCTGAGGAAGGAGATGCTGGCATTGGAGAGGGTCCAGACGAGGTTCATGAAAATGATCCCAGGAATGATTGGGTTAATGTATGATGAGCATATGACGGCACTGGGCCTGTACTTGTGGAGTTTAGAAGGATGATGGGCCCCCTCATTGAAACTTACTGAATAGTGAAAGGCCTGGATAGATAGAATGTAGAGAGGATGTTTTCCACTAGTGGGAGAGTCTAGGAATAGCCTCAGAATAAACAGACATACCTTTAGAAAGGAAATGAGGAGAAATTTATTTGATCAGAAGGTGGTGAATCTGTGGAATTCATTGTCACAGAAGGCTGTGGAGGCCAAGTCAATGGATATTTTTAAGGCGGAGATTGATAGGTTCTTGATTACTAAGGATGTCAGGAGTTATGGGGAGAAGGCGGGAGAATGGGGTTGAGAGGGAAAGATAGATCAGCCATGATTGAATGGACATTGGAACTTACAAACAAAGCCCAATGTCCGCAATGGGATAGAGGTGAATCGGACAGTACCTTAACTTATGGAGGACTGTTCATAAGCCTGATAGCAGAGGAAAATAAGTTGCTCCTGAACCTGGTGGTGCGCACTCGAGTGGAGGGGGGGGGGGGGGGGGGGGGGGGTTTTTCATCAGTGCAGTGAGGTTGAGGTTGGACACAAATAATGCAAGCCTAGCAATTAACAATGGGCTAGAATGCTATCTAGTTTAAGACTCAGCCATACAAACCATAAGATTGTAGACTTTGTTCTAAACTTATGCTGATTTAGCTGGTCTCAGCCATAAGTTGCCAGATAGGAAAGTTCAATAGTTTACTTTAGTTTAGAGATACAGCGCAGAAACAGGCACTTCGGCCCACCCTGTCCACACCGACCAGTGATCCCTGCACACCAACACTATCCTACACACCAAGGGATAATTTATTACATTCATCAAAGCCAATTAACCAACAAACCTGCACGTCTTTGGAATGTGGGAGGAAACAGGAGTTTGTGGAGAAAACCCACATAGACACGGGGAGAACGTACAAACTCTGTACAGACAGTGCCCATAGTCAGGATAAACGTTTCCTGGCACTGTAAGGCAGTAGTTCTACTGCTCTACACTGCTCCAACTTTGACACAGAGCTTTGCTGAATAAGAAGCTGCATCAGATCTACTGAATCAAAACTGTCTCCACACAAATCGAAGATAGACAAAAAATGCTGAAGTAACTCAGCCAGTCAGGCAGCATCTCTGGAGAAATAGACCCTTCTTCAGACTGCGAGTCAGGGGAAAAGGAAACAAGGGCTATAGATGGTGATGTAGAGAGATACGGAATAAATGAAAGGTATGCAATAAAGTAGCAAATGAGACAGGCCATTGTTAAAGGGGCTGTCCCTCTGTGGCGACCTAATTCGTGAATTCTGACGAGTTTGCCCTCAACTCATACTCGCAGCATGGTCGACACGAGGTCCTAGGAGGTCTTTGTAACTCTCCTTCATGCTCGAGAGTAGTCCCCGTGTACTCGAGGCAGCTAGATCACGGCGTATTTTTCAACATGCTGAAAAATGCCCGCCAGTAAAAACGGATCACCATGGAAAAAAATCAATATTTTTTTTACTAGTAGGTTTAGTCGAGGTAGGTCGTAGTAGGTCGGCATGTTATTCGTAGGTAATCGAGGGTAGTCGAAGGTAATCGAAGTTAGTCGAAGGTAGTCGTAGATAGTCTTCAACATAGTCGAAGGAGGTTGAAGGAGGTCTTCAACATGACACTTTTTCAAACTCTCCTAAACTCTTCTAAACTGGCCAATTAGGTCTCCACAGTGGGACAGCCCCTTAACTGTGGCCTCGGGGAAAAGGTTTGATGATGAGCATTTGACGGTACTGTGCCTGTACTCGCTGGAGTTTAGAAGAATGAAGGGAGGGGGGTCATTGAAACGTACCAAATAGTGAAAGGCTTGGATAGAGTGGATGTGGAGAGGATGTTTCCACTCGTGGGAAAGTCTAGGTGTAGAGATCATAGCCTCAGAATTAAAGAACGTTCCTTTATGAAAGAGATGCAAATACATTTCTTTAGTCAGTGGGTGGTGAATCTGTGGAATGCTTTGCCGCAGAAGGCTGTGGAGGCCAAGTCAATGGATATTTTTAAACCAGAGAAAGATAGATTCTTGATTAGTACAGGCGTTATGGGGAGAAGGCAGGGAAATGGGGTTAGGAGGGAGAAATAGATCAGCCATGATTGAATGGCGGAGTAGACGTGATGGGCAGAATGGCCAAATTCTGCTCCTATTATTTATGACATGAAAATGAGTTCCATATAATGAGACTCCACAAGACCACTTTGAAGTTAGTACAACATTTGGGTGGGGGAGGGACAGGGAGAGAGAGGTTTGTAAGGGTTACTCGAAGTTAGAAAAATCAATATTCATACCACTGGATTGTAAGCTGCCCAAGCAAAATATGAGGTGCTGTTCCCCCAATTTGCATTTGGCCTCTGACAATGGAGGCCCAGGATAGAAAGGTCAGTATGGGAATGGGAAGGGGAATTAAAGTGTTTGGTAACCGGGAGATCAGGTTGACTGAGCGAAGGTGTTCAGCGAAACGATCGCCCTGTTTGTCTTTGATACGGTAAACCAGGTACAGTGGCATAGCAGTAGAGTTGCTGCCTTACAGCACCAGAGACCCGGGTTTGATCCTGACTACAGGTGCTGTCTGTACAGATTTATATGTTTTCCCCGTGACTGCAAGGGTTTTCTCCGAGTGCTCCAATTTTCTCCCATACTCCAAAGTCATACAGGTTTAGTTGGTATGTTGGCTTCGGTAAATTCGTAAATCATCCCTAGTGTTTAGGATAGTGTTAGCGTACAGGGTGATCGCTGGTCGGTGCAGACTTGGTGGTCCGAAGAGCCTGTACCTCTAAAGTCTGGTCTAAAGGTAGAATTTGACATTTGATGGATTGCAAATGGATTTGCCATTACACCCTTCGGACAGTGCAATGAAGTTGTTGTTTAATGTGGCTAGTACCCACAGTGCCTTAGCGCTCACTATGCTTAAAGCTCTTTAGAATGTCAACCTGCTTAATAAATGAGTTAAGCAGTTGAATCATGAAGTGTAGTTGACCACCTAAAACCATTCTTCATTTTGCCATTAATTGCATACACATTAATTGCATTCACAATGTCTGTCTTGTGTGTTTACTGAATACTCAACAACACCAAGTGGGGGTTCAGTGGCACAGCGGTAGAGCTACTGCCTTGCAGTGCCAGAGACCCGGGTTTGATCCTGATTACGGCTGCCATCGGTACAGAGTTAGTATGTTCTCCCCTTAAACTGCGTGGGTTTTCTCTGAGATCTTCGGTTTCTTCCCACACTCCAAAGACGTACAGATTTGTATCTTAATTGGCTTGGTATAAATATAAACACGTGTCCCTAATGTGCATAGGGTAGCGTTAATATACGGGGTTCACTGGTCGGTGCAGACTCGATGGGCCGAAGGGCCTGTTTCCACGCTATATCTCAAAACTAAACTAAACTAAACACGTAAATAATGCATGAGCATGAATCAGTTCAAGGCACAATCCCAACTGTGACATTTGTCTTTGTGGCCAAGTTTGAGAAATATGTCAAGACTCGTGCATAGACCATAAATTACTGTGCTCTTCACCACCAATTGACTCTCCCTAACTCCTGTCAATCATTCATTTATTGATTATTGCTAAAACAACTCCGGCCTGCTGTATCCCCCCGTTGCTAACCACTTGAAGTCCCCTTCCCCTTTGCATTCCCATACAGACCTGCCTGTAGGAGGAACAGCACCTCATATTCCACCCGGCTAGCTTACAACCCAATGCTATCAACATTAATTTCTCCAATTTTAGCTAACCATTAAAAATATCCCCCCCTTTTCCCACCTCTCTTCCCTGTGCTTCACCTGGATTCACACTCATTTCGCCAGGATCACCCTCCCACTTTCCCCTTCTCCCTGAAACCTTCCACCTGCATCCCATCCTCTGGCTTTATATTTCACGTCTTTTCATCTCAGGCCATTGTCTAACCATCCTTCAAACATGGTTAGGTGAAGTTTAGGGTTGGACCCTTCTCTACAAAATAAGACTAAAAATGCGGGAGTACCAGCTTGAAATATCACCTATCCATGTTCTCCAGAGATGCTGCCTGGCATGCTGAGTTACTCCAGCACTTTGTGTCTTTTTTTGTAAACCAGCATGTTCAGTTCCTTGTTTCTACTTAATTGCAAGATTTATTATTCTGTCATTGCGCTGGTATATTCACCCAGCACTTCGTATCAATCGTAGAAATATAATATAAAACTATTAGGAATTAAATGATCACATTTGTAAGCACATTTCTCAAACGTGCAATATCATGGGCTTATTATAATGGCAGATTTCACTCACAGTAATATTAGCATAGAAACATAGAAAATAGGTGCAGGAGGAGGCCATTCGGTCCTTCGAGCCAGCACCGCCATTCATTGTGATCATGGCTGATCGTCCCTTATATAGAAACATCGTCCCCTATATAGAAACAATAGCCTGTGTAAAAGTTACAGAAGGCTGTGAATTCAAAGAGAGTCAGAGTGATACAGTGTGCAAACAGGCCCATTGGCCCAACTTGCTCATATCAGCCAACATGTCCCAGCTACACTAGTCCTACCTGCCTCCGCTTGGTCCATAACCCTCCAAACCTGTCCTATCCATGTACCTGTCCAACAGTTTTTTAAACGCTGGGATCGTTCCAGCCTCAACTACCTCCTCTGGCATCTTGTTCCATATACTCACCACCCTTTGTGTGAAAAAGTCACCCTTCAGATTCTTATTAAATCTTTTCCCCTTCACCTTTAAACCTATGTACTTTGGTCCTCAATTCACCTTCTCTGGGCAAGAGACTCTGCATCTACCTGATCTATTCCTCTCATAAATGTATACACCTCTATAAAATCACCACTCATCCTCCTGCACTCCAAGGAATAGTGTCCCAGCTGACTCGGCCTCTCCCTATAGCTTAGACCCTCAAGTCCTGGCAACATCCCGCAAATCTTCTCTACCTAAATTGCATTGAGGAGTATTTCACCTGCCTATAGAGGGCGAAGAAGGTGGAAGAAGGAACAGTGGGAGGTCCTGATGTGGTAGCCGTTATATTCCAAACAATTACGGAAATGGACAAACATATAATGTCTAAATTGGGCTAGGGTCAGTTTTACGGAGAATTGTTTTGCCATTGATCGTTCGCCCATGAACCGTATCCAAATGTCAGACTTCCTGTGAAAGTACGCTTTAACAGCACAGACATTGTGGGCCGAAGGGCCTGTTCTTGTGTTCTATGTTCTATGTTCAAATGCAGCAGAAAGTCCAGAAGAATATAAAATGTATGGGGCTTACATATATTAATGATCTGGATGAGGGAATTAAATGCAACAGATGCCTTCTCACCGCCAACCCCTATCAGTCTGAAGAAGGGTTTCGACCCGAAACGTTACCTATTTCCTTCACTCTATAAATGCTGCTGCACCCGCTGAGTTTCTCCAGCATTTTTGTGTACCTTCGATTTTCCAGCATCTCCAGTTCCTTCTTGAAAACTAAGGATAGAGTTGGGCCTGGCAGTGTAACCCATGGAAGTGGAGTATGTGGGTGAGATTCTAAATGAATATTTTGTGACAGACTTCACAGAGGAGCGGGTGATATCGATGGTGTCATTTTCAATGAGTGTGAAATATTAGATGGAATAAAAACAGTGAAAGAATTAAAAGGGTTTATTATCTTTGAAAACAGATTAATAACCAGACTGGATTAAATATATCCCACGCTATTCAAGGGAAGCAAGGGAGGAAATTCTGGGGATTCGATTACAATTTTCCAATCCTCTCCAGCTGCAGGAGGTCAGAGAAATGCAGCTTTGCGAATATTGCGCCACAATTTAAAAAGGAAGGAAGGAATAAACTAAATGATTGTAGGACTATTGATTTAGCTTAAGTGGTGGACACAACATTGTCAAGAGGTATTATAAATCTTGTGTATAAAGATAAATTAGGAACAGCCAGAACAGGCATGTTAAGAGGAAGCCAATCTACCTACTGATATTTTTGAGGTGATACGATTCGATAATTAATTTGATATAATTTTATGAAAGTATTACCGGCCCCATAGCAGAAGTGTCGCGGGGCTGGAAACTGGGCGTATTCTGAGCTAATTCTGCTACCACCATCATCAATTGCGACAAGGGATGGCCCCCACTGATTGTCGCCGGAAGCTTGCGTCCTTTTCAGGACAAACGATGACAGCAAGGTCAACATTTGTAACAAGATGGACACAAAAAGAAGAATGTACTACCAATTTGTTACCAAGATTCCACATGTAGCATGGATAAACGGGTTAAGGATATGATGCAAGAGAGTGACAAATTAGGCCGAAAATCAGCCACAAAGGTACTATGGAAAGATTAATGGTTGACAAATGTCCTCATGAAGGTGGTTCCCAGAAGGCTGCCTCGGAATTCAGTATTGGGGTCAAGGAAAGAGTGTTCACGTCGCGACCCTGTTTCCACCAATCTTTCCACCACCACGCACAAGAAGCACAAAAAACGACAAGACAGACACCATTGTATGCAGATGCCGAGAAGTGTGTTCAGCTCTGGCTGAATCTTGTGTGTGGACCGATGAGAAGAAGGATTCAGTATTCAGTCATTTAATATCTGTAATGTACGTTATTGACTTTGCCTTAAATTCAGGGAGAATGATAAGGAAAATAAAACTTCATTCTGGGACTTGAAGTGTTGACTTTGTTGTTCTTCCCACAGATGCGGGCTGACCTGATGAGTATTTTCTGCGCTTTCTGTGTTTGTTTCAGAGCATTAAAGGGAAGTTAGTGGATGATACAATGATTAGCCCAGTGGTTGACAGTAATGAGGGAAGAATCAGTCCGCAGAAAGTTGTAGAAGATCTGGATGTTTGACTGGTAAAGTGATGCATCAAATGTAGTGCAACAAAGTGGAAGGAAAACCATTTGGAGGAGTTGTGTTAGAGCAGCAGTAGAGTTGCTGCCTTACAACACGGGAGACCCGGGTTCGATCCTGACTACGGGTGCTGTCTGTATGAAGTTTGTACGTTCTCCCCGTGGCCTGCGTGGGCTTTCCCCGGGTGCTCCAGTTTCCTCCCGCACATCAAAGACGTACAGGTTTGTAAGCTAATTGGCTTGTAGGCTAAGTTGTAAATTGTCCTTAGTGTGTGTAGGATAGTGTTAGTGTGCAGGGAATGCTGGTCGGCATGGACTCGGTGGGTTGAAGGGTCTGTTTCCACACTGTATCTCTAAACTAAACCATAAAAGTCCAGCAAGGCAAGGAATGCTTAGGGGAGTATTGAGATGCGAGATGGAACATAGGGACTTGCATGTTCACAGATCTTCAAAGAAAGTCGAGCAGGTGGTTAAAAGGGCAAATGAGATGCTTTCCTCCGTTCGCTGAGACGGAGCATGTAAGAGCAGGGAGACATGCTGAAAACTGTACATGGCAGTAATTAGCCCATGGCTCGTGTACCATCTTGGGTCATTGTATTACAGGAAAGATATGATTACACTGGAGTGGATGCAGAGTAAAGATATGAAGACATTGCCAGAATTGGAACATTGCAGCAATGAGGAAAGATTGGATTAACTAGAGGAAACCAACTGGAGATTAATTTGAGTTGTATAACATTTTGAAGGGATTGGAGAGATGAATTCAGAATGACATATTTCGCTTAACAAGAGGGTCAGGAACTAAGGAAGCACAGTTTTGAAGCAATTGATAGGATTATGTTTAGTTTACAGCGTAGAAACAGACCCTTCTGCCCATCGATCATCCACTCGTATTAGTTCTATGTTATCCCACTTTCATAATCACTCCGTACATACAGTGGGAAATTTACAGTGTCAGTTAACCTACAAATCTGCACATCTTTGGGATATCGGAGGAAACCAGAGCAACCAGAGGAACCCCACGCGATCACATGGAGAATGTGCAACCTCCACACAGGCAGCACCTAAAGTCAGGATTGCACCCAGGTCTCTGTTGCTGTGAGGCAGCAGCTTTACCAGCTAGGCCACTGTGCCACCCCTAATAAATGATCTGCCAGCACTCTCCCCACCCTCCCCCGGAGGCGGGTAAGGATGTGGAGCTCATTGACTGAAAGGGAGGTGGAGGCTGTAGCTCCATCACATTTAAACAGGCCTTCGATGTACTGGAATATCCTTGGGCTGTAGGGCTACAAAGCCAATTCTGGAACGTGGTATCAGGCTAGGGAACTCGTTCTTGACCAGTACACACACAATATACCCTTAGGAAGGAAGGAACTGCAGATACTGGTTTACACCGAAGATAGGCACAAAACGTGTCTCAGCGGGTCAGGCAGCATCTTTGGATAAAAGGAATGGGTGACATTTTGGGTCGAGACCCTTTTTCAGACACCTGAAGTCTGAAGTTTCAATGTTGAGACCTATATTCTGCACTCTGTATCTTCACCTTTGCTCTACCGAAAGTGCTTCAATTCAATTTGATTTTATTGATGTAGAGTATTATCTGATCTGGATAGCATGAAAAAGTTAGTGATTTTGCAGATAGTGAAGATGGTTGTGAACGATTGCAACAGGATCTGGATCGATTGGCCAGGTGAGCGGAGGAATGGTTGATAGCATTTAATATAGAGGTGTGAGGTGTTGCATTTTGGGATGTCGAACAAGGGTAGGACCTACACAGTAAATGGAAGGCCTTTGGGTAGTGTTGTAGAGCAGAGGGATTTAGGAGTACAGATGCATTGTACCTTGAAGGTCTAGTCACAGGTAGATAAGGTGGTTAAAAAGGCTTTTGGCACTTTGGCCTTAATCAGTCAGAGTATTGAGTATAGATGCGTTTAAGAAGGAACTGCAGATGCTTGAAAATTGAAGGTACACAAAAATGCTGGAGAAACTCAGTGGGTGCAGCAGCATATATGGAGCAAAGGAAATAGGCAACGTTTCGGGCCGAGATGCTTCTTCAGACCCCCCCATCAGTCTGAAGATGCTGCTGCATCCGCTGAGTTTCTCCAGCATTTTTGTGTACCTATTGAGTATAGATGTTGGGAGGTCATGTGCAGTTGTATAAGAACTTGGAGAGCCCGCATTTAGTATATTGTGTTCAGTTCTAGGCACCATGTCATAAAAAAAGATATTGTCAAGCTTGAAAGGGTACAGAAGAATATACAAGGATGTTGCCAGGACTAGAGGGTGTGAGCTATAGGGAGAGGTTGAGTAGGCTGGGTCTCTATTCCATGGAGCATAAGAGGATCTTATAGTGGGGCATAAGATCATGAGAGGAATAGATTGGGTAAATGCACAGTCTTTTGCCCAGAGTATGGGAATCAAGGACCAGAGGACATAGGTTCAAGGTGAAGGGGAAAAGATTTAATAGGAATCTGAGGGGTAACTTTTTCACACAAAGGGTGGTGGGTGTATGGAACAAGCTGCCAGAGGAGGTAGTTGAAGCATGGACTATCCCATTGTTTAAGAAACAGTTAGACAGGAACATGGATAGGACAGGTTTGGAGGGATATCGACCAAGTGCAGGCAAGTGGGAGGGACTAGTGTAGCTGGGGCATGTCTTGGCCGGTGTGGGCGAGTTGGGCTGATGGTCTTGTTTCCACACTGTATCACTCTACGACTCTAAACATTTTCACTGTACCTCGGTAGACGTGATAATAATAAACCAAAACCTAAAACTAAGTAGAACCCATTGTACTGGAATCTAATGACTCGAACACACAACTCTAACTGAAGTGGTTGCAGGATGTGACAGTAAGTAGCCTCCAACCTCTACATGCTGTCACTTGAGTTAGGAGGCCAGGCCAAATATATTGTTCACAAGAGAGATGAAAGGGAAGACATTTTGAGGAAAATTAATGATATTTTTATTCTATCTCAGATAATGGTGTGAAATGTTCCTTTGTCTGCTGTTTAGAGGGATTCTATGTTAGGGGAATATATGTTGAGGGGACTTCATGTTCCCTTCCTCCTTCTATGTGCTCTATTACATTACAGATGTCATCCGAGTGTAGGTTTTTTCCCTAATTCTGAAGAAGATTTGTATACCTGATATATCAACATACATAGAACATAGAACAGGACAACACATAGTACATGGTACATAGTGCAACACTACAGTGAACTGCACTTCAAAGACGTACAGGTTTGGAGGTTAATTGGCTTGGTATAATTGTAAATTGTCCCTAGTGTGTGAAGTATAGTGTTAATGTGAGGAGATCGCTGTGGGCCGAAGGGCCTGTTTCTGCACTGTATCTCTAAACTAAACTCCAGCACAGAAATAAGCCATGTGGCCCACAATGTTTGCATCAAATTATCTTGATGCCAAGTTAAACTGATTTAATTTCCTGCACTTGCATGTGCCTATCTAAAAGCCTCTTAAATACCAATATTCTACCACCACCCCTGGCAGTACATTCCAAGCCTCCACCACTCTGTGTAAAAATCTTGCCCTGCACTTCTCCATTAAACTTTCCCCCTCTCACCTTATAACAACTGTATGTCTTCTAGTGTTAGACATTTCTACATTGGGAAAACGCTTTGACTGTCTACCCTATCTATGCTGCTCGTAATTGTGTAGCATATACTTCCATCACCCTTCAACCTCCGATGTTCTCAACAAAACAATCCATCCACCCACTCACTGGAACTGAAACCTCTAATCCAGGCAGCATTCAGGTAAACCTCCACTGCACCCTTTGTAAAGCCTCCACATCTCTCCTGTAATGGGGTGACCAGAACTGCATGCAATACTCCAAATTCTCTTCCCTCTCTTCCAAAGGAAGACAGAATGTGCTGGGATAACGTAAGGGCCTGTCCCACTTCCACGACCTAATTCACGACCTCTGCCGAGTTTGCTCTTGACTCATACTCGCAGCATGGTCGTTATGTGGTCGTAGGAGGTCGTAGGTAGGTCGTAGAAGGCAGTGATGATAGTCGTAGGTACTCGTGGCATCAAGTAGGTCGGGGCGTTTTTCTAGCAGGATGAAAAATGTCACGAGTAAAAAAGGACGTGAATGAGGCTGTGAAAGTGGGACAAGCCCTGTAACTGGTCAAGCAGAATCTATGGAGAACATGAATAGGTGACATTTCAGTTCAGCACCCCTCTTCAGACCGATTATGAAGGGGGTAAAAAGCTGTAAGAGAAGTGAGATTGAGATAAAGCCTGGCAAGTGATAGGTGGATGTGGGTGAGGGGGGTATGCTTTGCAGATGAGTGGACAAAGGCCAGAGACGAGAAGAAAACAGAAAGCTGTGAGACAAGGAGAGGAATCCGCGTGGGTTCCGCTAGGTGCTCCAGTTCCCTCCCACATACCAAAGACATGCAGGTTTGTAGGCCTCTATAAATTGCCCCAACTAGACAATAGATAATAGGTGCAGGAGTTGGCCATTTGGCCCTTCGTGCCAGCACTGCCATTCAATGTGATCATGGCTGATCATCCACAATCAGTACCCCGTTCCTGCCTTCTCCCCATATCCCCTGACTCCGCTATCTTTAAGAGCCCTATCTAGCTCTCCCTTGAAAGTATCCTGAGAACTGGCCTTTCTCATCCACTGTGTAACGAGCGGATGAGAAAGTGGGGTAGCATAGAACTGGTATGAATGGACGATTGAGGGACCTGGTGGGCCAGTTTTCCATGCTGTATCTCAAATCTAAACTAAACAGAAGGAAGGCATATAGGATTAAAGGGATTAGTTTAATTTAGTTTGATTTAGAGATACAGCATGGAAACAGGCCCTTCGGCCCACCGAGTCTGTACCGACCAGCGATCCCCACACATTAACACAATCCTACACACACACTAGGGAAAATTTACACTTGTATTATTTTCCTACATACCTTATGTCTTTGGAGCATGGGAGGAAACTGAATATCACGGATAAAACCCACTCAGGTTATGGGAAGAAGGTACAAACTCCGTACAGACAGCACCCGGAGTCGGGATTAAACCCAGGTCTCCGGCGCTGCAAGTGATGTGAAGCAGCAACTCTACTGCTGTGCCACCTTGATGCCCCGTGCCAGGATACGTGAAGGAAAAGTGGGGGGAAGGGTGGTGTGCGTCTGGGTGCAGTGCAGGGAAGAGAGGGTGGGAGGGATGTTGTTGATCCTCTCCGCAGATGTTTTATTCTGTGTAAAGTAAGTTTAGTCTTGCATTGTTCCTGGTCATGTGGATGATGGCTTGCCAGTGAGTCCTGGCTATAAATCTTCAAAGGTGAACCGTCTTGTGTTTTCCAAATTCTGACATTACCGTCGCCACAGTGTTGGTGACAGAGATGTGAGAGATGGAATAGTCACCAGCAGCTGACGCCTTATTTTAAAGGGTTACATTTTTCATGAGCATAATATTGAGAAGTATTAATAGAATATAGATGCAGGTGGATATTTTAAAGGCAAATCGATCAAGGAGTTGAGAATAGAAGAACAAGTCTAATATTAGGTTTAATAAATTAGGTTTGAGGAAGGTTTTTCCCAGGAATGCTAGTGTAGAATAAACAATCAAGACAAACAGTATATTGGGCACATTGCTGCCTTACTGCACTTACAGCGCCAGAGGCCTGGGTTCGATCCTGACTATGGGTGTTGTCTGTACGGAGTTTGCAAGTTCTTCCCGTGACCGCTTGGGTTTTCTCCGAGATCATTGGTTTCCTGCCACACTCCAAAGACGTACAGGATGGTAGGTTTTATTGGCTGTGTACAAGTGTAAATTGTTCCTAGTTAGTGTTGGATAATGTGCGGGGATCGCTGGTTTGTCCGGAGTTGGTGAGCTGAAGGGCCTCTTCCCGTGCTGTATCCCTAAACCAAACCAAACTGTGTGCTTTTAAACAATTGCATGACTTCCTTCTTATGAAAATCATGAAGCATTGCAAAGGTATAATTATACACTGATACTAACTGGAACACCAGCAATGGGACCACAGGACATTAGTCAGGGCAGTCGATAGATACAAAGTGCTGGAGTAACTCAGCAGGTCAGGTAGCATCTCTGGAGAAAAAGGATGAGTCACAATCCGGCTCACGACTCTTCTGCAGACTGAAGAAGGGTCCCGACCCAAATGTCACCCATCTTTTTATCCAGGGATGCTGCCTGACCTGCTAAGTTACTCCAGCACTTTGTGTCTCCCTTTGGTATAAACTAGCATCTGCAGTTCTTTGTTTCTACTCAATGAGGGCAGTGTTGCTGACGCAGTCTACGTGCTTAGACGGGCCTCTGGACAAGGTCCCACATGGAAGGCTGATCCAAAAGGTTAGATCCAAGACAATTTGGCTAATTAGATGCAAAGTTGGTTGGTAAAAAGAGACAGAGGGTGATGGTGGAGGGTTGCTTTGTGATTAGAAGTTTATGACCAATGGGTTATCGCATGGATCAATGCTAAGACCCTTACTGCTAGTCAAATACTTTAATGATTTGGATATAAATGCCGGAGGTATGAGTGGTAAGTTTGTAGATGGCACAAAAATGGATGTACTTTGTTGCACTGGAAGCTCCATCAATGTATACCTTAAAGGACCTGTCCCACTTGCATGCGATTGCGTGCGTTTGGCGCGACCAAACGGAAGCGGAGATCACGCGGAGTTCGCGCTAAGTATACGCTAAGTTCGCGCGTGACGTCATTTGCGTCATGCTTACTAATCAGCTGGGCATGAGGCGGGCCGACTGAATTTGGGCGTCGCACGGCGTCGGGCGGTGACGTCATCACGCAACGCCACGCCGGGCGGTGACATCATCGCGCAACGCCACGCGCTAGACGTACGCCATCGAGACGCTGCGTACGACCGCAATGCGCCTGCGTGCCGACAGGCCGTTGGCGTGCAAAGATTTCGACCACTGCCAGAATTTCGGAGCCCCGCATGATGTCGGGACCAGCCCCGCACAACTCCACGCTTCTAAGTGGGACCGGCCCTGCGCTGCCATACAGTGCCCGTACGCCTCAAACAACCACGAGGTCGCATCATTTACGAGCCAAGGTCGCGTCAGTGGGACAGGCCTTTTAGACATCAGTGTTGCCATGTCCTCGTGGAAGATTCTGTGGATCGTTATACAAATGCAGATAACATGCAGCAATGAAGCTGTCTGCACTAAAATAAAGAAGGCTATGATCTTTTTGGGCTGTTAATCTTAAATATAATACAGCAGCAACTAGCTCCAGTTTCTGCCAACATTGAAAATATCCTGCAGTAAGTTTACAAGGTTCCCGAGAGGTGACTGGATTAGTTCAGGCTTTTTATAAAACAAAGTCTCGTGCAAATTAGAATCTGCACCACGGCCAACACGTCCTTAACTTTAATGGCCACGTTATTTTTATTTTATTTCGATAGATCATCTTGGATGGACTCCGTGCTGTCCAGTGAAGTCTACCAGATGCCCACCACAGCAGTGCAAATTCCCTTTAATCTTTAGTGTGTAGGAAGGAATTGCAGATGCTGGTTTAATCCGACGATAGACACAAAATACTGGTGTAACTCAGCAGGACAGGCAGCATCTCTGGAGAGAAGGAATAGGTGACATTTTGGGTCCAGACCCTTCATCAGATTGTCTGAAGAAGGGTCTCAACCCAAAATGTCACCCATTCCTTCTCTCCAGAGATGCTGCCTGTCCCGCTGAGTTATTCCAGCATTTTGTGTCTATCCCCTGTAATAGGGGAGGTTCTAATGATGCAAACTTAAACAGCGGTGAGTTTAGTTTACATTAGGTTAGAGATACAGTGTGGAAACAGGACTTTCGGCCCACCGAGTTCATGCCAACCAATGATCCATGCGCAATAAATGCCCCTGTCCCACTTAGGAAACCTGAACGGAAACCTCTGGAGACTTTGCGCCCCACCCAAGGTTTCCGTGCGGTTCTCTGAGGTTTTTGTCAGTCTCCCTAATGGTCGAAAGTGGTTTCCGTTTCTTCTATGTTCCGGCGATTATTTCAAAAAATTCAAAACCGGCCGCGACTAAAAATAGGTTAAAGAGGGAACTGCAGATGCTGGAGAATCGAAGGTTACACAGAAAAGCTGGAGAAACTCAGCGGGTGCAGCAGCATCTATGGAGCGAAGGAAATAGGCAACGTTTCGGGCCGAAACCCTTCTTCAGACTGATCAGGGGTGGGGGTGGGTGGGGACAAGAAAGGGAAAAGGAGGAGTAGCCGGAAGGCTGGAGGGTGGGAGGAGACAGCAGGGGAGCTGAGGAAGGGGAGGAGACAGCAAGGACTAACAGAATTGGGAGAAGTCGATGTTCATGCCCCCGGGGTGCAGACTCCCCAAACGGAATATGAGGTGCTGTTCCTCCAATTTCCGGTGCTGCTCGCTGTGGCCATGGAGGAGACCCAGGACAGAGAGGTCGGAGACGGAGTGGGAGGGGGAGTTGAAGTGCTGAGCCACCGGGAGGTCAGCTAGGTTATTGCGGACCGAGCGGAGGTGTTCGGCGAAACGATCGCCCAACCTCCGCTTGGTCTCATCTCCGACACTTCCCTACCATTCCTTGACCTCACTATCTCCATTGCAGGTGATAGACTTCTAACCGACATACACTATAAACCCACTGACTCCCATGGCTATCTGGACTACACTTCTTCCCACCCTGCTTCCTGTAAGGACTCCATCCCCTACTCCCAATTCCTCCGTCTACGCCGTATCTGCTCCACGGATGAGGCGTTCCACACCAGGACATCTGAAATGTCCTCACTATTCAGGGAACGGGGGTTCCCCTCCTCCACCATAAATGAGGCTCGCACCAGGGTCTCTTCAATACCCCGCAACACTGCTCTCTCTCCCCATCCCCGCACTCGCAACAAGGGCCGAGTCCCCCTAGTCCTCACCTTTCACCCCACCAGCCATCACATACAACAAAATAATCCTCCGTCAGTTTCGCCACCTCCAACGTGACCCCACTACTGGCCACATCTTCCCATCTCCCCCCATATCTGCCTTCCGCAAAGACCGCTCCCTCCATAACTCCCTTGTCAATTCTTCCCTTCCCTCTCGGTCCACCCCCTCCCCGGGCACTTTCCCTTGCGGCCGCAGCAGATGCAACACTTGTCCCTTTACCTCCCCCCTCAACTCCTTTCAGGGACCCAAGCAATCGTTCCAGGTGCGACAGAGGTTTACCTGCATCTCTTCCAACCTCATCTATTGCGTCCGCTGCTCTAGATGTCAGCAGATCTATATCGGTGAGACCAAGCGGAGGTTGGGCGATCGTTTCGCCGAACACCTCCGCTCGGTCCGCAATAACCTAGCTGACCTCCCGGTGGCTCAGCACTTCAACTCCCCCTCCCACTCCGTCTCCGACCTCTCTGTCCTGGGTCTCCTCCATGGCCACAGCGAGCAGCACCGGAAATTGGAGGAACAGCACCTCATATTCCGTTTGGGGAGTCTGCACCCCGGGGGCATGAACATCGACTTCTCCCAATTCTGTTAGTCCTTGCTGTCTCCTCCCCTTCCTCAGCTCCCCTGCTGTCTCCTCCCACCCTCCAGCCTTCCGGCTACTCCTCCTTTTCCCTTTCTTGTCCCCACCCACCCCCACCCCTGATCAGTCTGAAGAAGGGTTTCGGCCCGAAACGTTGCCTATTTCCTTCGCTCCATAGATGCTGCTGCACCCGCTGAGTTTCTCCAGCTTTTCTGTGTAAACTAAAAATAGGTTGCTGTTTTGAAAATCGGTAATTTTTTAGTCGAAGCCGGTTGCGATGCCAGTTGAAGGTGGTTGCCGGAGGTTGCCGGAGGTTGCAGGTAGTCTTAGGTTTTAGTCGCGGCCGGTTTTTAATTTTTTTTAATAATCGCCGGAACATAGAAGAAGCAGAAACCACTTTCACCATTAGAGAACCTCCGGGAACCGCACGGAAACCTTGGGTGGGGCGCAAAGTCTACAGAGGTTTCCGTTCAGGCTTCCTAAGTGGGACAGGGGCATAACACTCTATTACACACTAGGGACAATTTGTTTTTACATTTTTACCAAACCAACCTGTACGTCTTTGGAGTGTTGGAGGAAATCACGGAGAAAACCCACGCAGGTCATGAAGAGAACGTGCAAACTCCATACCAACAGCACCAGTAGTCAAGATTAAACCCAGGTCTCTGGCGCTAGCAGTATCTCTTACCGCTAGGCCACCTTATTCATTTTACTTTCAACAGAACAGGCACCTCAACACTGATGGTACTGGGAATTTGATTTAACTGTAATTTGAGAAAGTGAATACAACTGTTAAATTATTCTCTTTGAGAAGCATCTCTTTCTAAACTGCTTTCATAAGTACCAGGGGCAGAATTAGGCCATTTGGCCCATCATCTATTCTGTCATTCAACCATAGCTGAACTATCTTTCCCTCTCAACCCCATTCTCCTGCCTTCTCCACATAACACCTGACATTATTTTGCTAATCAAGAATCTGTCAACTTCCACCTTAAAATATGTATTGACTTGGCCTCTGTGGCAATTAATTCAACAGATTCACCACCCTCTGACAAAAATAAATTCCTCCTTCAATCTCTCTAAATCTGTGTCCACTTATTGAGCAATAGAACTGTGTCTGTGAAATCTGTCTTACACACTCAAACTTAAATAAAACAGTAAATCGCTAAGATTTCAAACCATATTTATAATAGAATTTCAACAATAATAGAAAAGTACAGACAATAATTCCAATGGCCTTGATCATTTTATTTGAAATTTACCATGAAACAGTTTTTGAGAGAGTGATTGTGTGCTCATCATTCCTCATCTTTGTACGGCTTCTGAGAATGAATGCCAACCGTTTGTTCCAGAATAAATCAAAAGACATTGAGCATTTCTACTAAATTAATCAGTTAAACAATGACAGTAACTGAAAAATAGATCAGGTTATAGTAAATGTGGTATATGTGCAACTTAACATACTTCCTGTCTAAATTTGTCAAATACATTCAGAAATGTACTAGGGGCCAGAATTTAATTTCCATTGTGTGCAGTGAAACAATGTTCTCTAACACATTAGACCCAGGGTACCATGCATTGCAGAAAGGACTTACACATGGAGATGTGGATAGAGGAGTAAATCCCAATGACCACATGGATTATGTGTCACCAGTCACAGGGGGTTGGGTGGTTTGTGGGGCACAGAGTCGAGGGCTGAGAGGTTTTGGGAAAGGCCGTGCAAAGGACAGGCATCATTGGAGATGGGAGTGAGATCAGGATTTGGTGGTTGGGATGCAAAGGGTTTGTAGTTGGGAACATAAATAATCCAATGTTCTATGGTGTACAGCCCAAATGTAATTGTAGAGGACATGGTTCATACAAGGTGGCAGCAAAGTGGCGCAGCAGTAGAGTTGTTGCCTTATAGCACCAGCGATCCAGGTTCGATCCTGACCACGAGTACTGTCTGTAGGGAGTTTGTTTGTTCTCCCCGTGACCTGTGTGGATTTTCTCCAGGTGCTCCGTTTCCTCCCCCCCGTTCCAAAGACGTACAGGTTTGTAGGTTAATTGGCTTTGGTTAAATTGTAAATTGTCCCTAGTGTGCGTAGGATAGTTTTGATGTGCGGGAATCGTTGGTCGAGGTGGGCCAAAGGGCCTGTTTCCAGGCTGTAGCGCTAAACTACAGTGGAATTACCTCCAGTAGAAATTCTTCACTGAAATATACACAGCTAGATGAGTAAAGTTGATTTTACATGTACATGGAAGCAGCCTTATGGATGAGGAACCTACTTCTGAGTGAATGGTCCATGCCATTAATTGACTAGATACGCATGAAGATGTTTGCAGAAAGCAGCAGCAAACTCTACCTTGCACCCTATTTGATGTCACTCTGCCTGGCCTTGTACCTTCATGCTTACACAGGATAGTGTTAATCTGTTGGGATCGCTGGTCAGCATGGATTTGGTGGGCCGAAGGGCCTATTTCCACGCTGTATCTCTAAAACTAAAAACTAAAACGATAAATTACCTTGGCGAGACTACACTCATAATTCTGGTCTCTATGTAATGTAAAGCATGTAGAAATACCAGACAAACAAGACTCTCAGAGTCATAGAGCCAAGAGATTATCTCAAGATTAAACTACAGGGCAATCTTCTCAGAAAAGAGAAGGTGGAGAATTAACCTGATAAGTTTTTTTTTTAATTATGAAGAGATTTCAGTGGAGTCGATGTTCAAAACTAAGGCCCACAATATATCATCACTACAAATTGGTAAGGATATGGAATTTACTCCCCTGTGGTGTCACTGAGATATTCCGAAGGGGAAAGTAGATGGACACATAAGGAAGAAAGGAACGGAATGATATGGTGATGGATGCAGTCAGGTGGAAGGGGCCCTCTGAGGAATGGTACTGGTTCTATAAATTTATGTATAAATCCCAAAGACACTGAAATACCGAGGTTAGTTCAAGCCTTTTGAGACTGCTGAATATTTAACAGTAGATATCATATGTTGTCTACAGTTCAATATTCCGCAGTCTTGAAAGGCATAAACTATCCTCAGTGTCTCAGTACTTCAGTGTATTTCGGATTCTTCAGTAACATTAGTAGGTGTTCCATTCATCAAACTAGTTCCATCATTTGAAGGTACACAAAATTGCTGGAGAAACTCAGCGGGTGCAGCAGCATCAATGGAGCGAAGGAAATAGGCGACGTTTCGGCCCGAAACGTCGCCATTTCCTTCGCTCCATAGATGCTGCTGGACCCGCTGAGTTTCTCCAGCAATTTTGTGTACCTTCGATCTTCCAGCATCTGCAGTTCCTTCTTGAACACTAGTTCCATCATTTAGTTTGGTGATATCCCATCTATAATTCAGCTCAATGCCATTGTTACCTCCTTTTAGTTTAGTCTGGTTTCGTTTAGAGATACAGCACAGAAACAGGCCCTTTGGCCCACCGGGTCCCCACTGACCAGCAATCCCTGCATATTAACTGCACATTACCCTACAAATTTACATTTATACATTTATACCAAGCCAATTAACCTACGAGCCTGTGCGTATTTAGAGTGTGCAAGGAAACCGAAGATCTTGGAGAAATCCCAAGCAGGTCACAGGGAGAACGTACAAACGCTATACAGACAAGTACCCGTAGTCAGGATCGATCCCAGGTCTCTGGCGCTGTAAGGCAGTAGCTCTATCACTGTGCCATCGTACCGCCCTTGCTCTGCCCAGCAACAAAACGCATCTGGTTTTAAACTGAGCACTTCAACTGACCATGTATCCCTAAATCTAGCTGGAGAGTGGTCTGATATTCCATTCCATTTGCATTACAAAATGCTTTCTTATTTCGTCCCCATTTCATTGCTTTATTTTCATATGACTATTCGGGCCAGTATCCACTGCATCTGCATTGCTGAATCCCTCTATCCTTTCCAGCACCTCAATTAAATCATCACTCGACTGCTCAACTCAAGGGAATGCAAACCAAGATAGGAAATCACATTATAAATTAACCTTTAAGTAGGAATGAATTTCCACTCAGCTCTGTGATGGATAACATATATCAGTTGCCATTTATTTTTCGGTCTTATGCGCTGCTAAATGCATTTTTCCCAGAAATGATTGTTAACAAATATATTTGGGTCATTTTTTATAATTCCAAGGAGTCAACAGAGCACTTTGCACAGTGATGCTCCCTTCTCTGTCTGATTCAATTTGTCTGTAAATTATGCATGGTGTAATGTTTCTTTCCTTGTTCTCCAGAGATGCTCTCCGATCCACGGAGATACTCCAGCATTTTGTGTGTTTATTTAAAAATCAATATCTACACTTCCTTGCCTCATAATCTGCTCTACTTATTGGTACATTTGCAATGCCATAACATAAGAAAAGGGAAGCAGGAGGAAGCCATCGGGCCCACAACCTGCTCTGCCATTGAATATGCTCATGGCTGAACTTTAGAATTTAGACTTTAGATTTACAGTGCGGAAACAGGCCCTTTTGCCCACCGAGTACATGCTGACCAGCAATCACCCCGTAAACTAGCATTATCCTACACGCTGGGGACAATTTACGATTTTACCTAAGCCAATTAACCTACTGTAGAAGAAACATTTTAATCTCCAGATACTTAATTATGGTTGGAATTAAATAAGGTCACAAAAGGGTGCGCGGATATGGCAGTTGGCATCTCATTTGAAAGCAGCTGATGAAAAGGAGATTATTGACATTGTTAGTAATTGTAAGAATAAAAGGTCTACAGACTGGAATAACATTGATATGGCTTTAATCAAGGTAGTCATTGGTGTAATTGTAAAACCCTTAACTTATATTTGCAATTTATCTTTCAAAACTGGTGTATTTCCAAGTAAAATGAAAACTGCCAAAATCATCTCACTATACAAAGCTGGAGACAGAAATCAATTTACAAATTACAGGCCGGTGTCGTTACTCTCTCAGTTCTCAAAAAATATTAGAAAAACTGTATGTAAGTAGATTAGATAACTTTATCGAGAAGCACGAATTGCTAGTTGATAGTCAATATGGATTCAGGTCAAACAGATCGACATCCATGGCATTAATGGAGTTAATTGAAGACATTACCAGTTCTATAGATAACAAGAAATATGCAGTGGGCGTATTTATAGATTTGAAAAAAGCATTCGATACAATTGATCATCATTTGCTAATCAAAAACTGGAAAAGGATGGAATCAGAGGGGCTGTACTAGAGTGGATGAGAAGCTACATAAGTAAAAGACATCAGTTTGTGCAAATAGGGGACTGCAAATCAACATGCTTAGAAATAACTTGTGGAGTCCCACAGGGGTCGGTTTTGGGCCCCAAATTATTTATTTTGTATATTAATGATATATGTAGGGTGTCAAACCTCTTGAAATTTGTGTTATTTGCAGATGACACTAATATATTCTGTGACGGGGACAATTTGCAGTAGCTTTTGGAGGTGGGCACAGCAGAAATGAGTAAACTAAAAACATGGTTTGATTTGAATAAATTATCATTAAATTTAAACAAAACCAAACTTATGCCGTTTGGAAAACGCAAAATAAATACACAAGTAAAAGTAATGATAAATAATGTTGAAATAGAAAGAGTGTATGAAAATTAATTTCTGGGTGTGATTCTTGATCACAAAATCTGCTGGAAACCCCATATAAAACATGTGAGAGCAAAAGTAGCACGGAGTATTGGAGTGATGGGGAAAGCAAGGCATGTTTTGAATGAGAGAGCACTGTATATTCTGTACAGCTCACTTGTGTTACCGTATTTAAATTACTGTGTGGAAGTATGTGGCAACACCTACAAAACCACCTTACAATCACTAAGCACACTACAAAAAAGAGCTATTCGTATAGTAAACAATGTAGGATATCATGAACACACCAATATACTGTATTTAAAATTACACACCTTAAAGATTAAGGATCTGGTAGAATTTAAGACTACACAAATAATTTATATAGCAAAAAATAAACTGCTACCTGTAAACATACAAAAACTGTTCAAAGGCAGAGAGGGGGGGTTATAACTTTAGAGGGAAACTAAACTTGAAACAGCATTATGCTCGGACCAATTTAAAAAGTATGTGTATTTCCATTTGTGGGGTGGTTTTGTGGAATGGTCTTGACGAAACGATTAAACAAAGTATGAATATAATGCAATTTAAAAAAATGTACAAAATATATATCTTTGAAAAGTACAGTAATGAAGAAGGAGAATGTAAATCTCACAGATGTTAATGGTGCTTGTTCTTTTTGTTCTTTTCTTTTTTTGTTCTTTTTTGGAGTAGTTTTATTTAAATTGTCTGTTTAGTTTATTTTATTGAATTTTGCATTTGTTAATGGTGAAGAATGGGGGTAGGGCTTGACAAGCATAGGCTTCTTACCATCCCTTTTCGAACGAGTCTAATGTGTATTATGTTGAAATTGGCTTTTGATTTTTTAATTTATGTATGTGCGTATATGTTATGTATGTGTGTATATGTATGTATATATGTACATGTATATGTATGTATGTATTATTTATGTATATATATATGTATATATGTAATTTTCCTTTTATTTATTCATTTTCATTTTTCTTTTCTTTTTTTTTAATCGTTCGAAATAAAAGATATCATTCATTCATTCAATCCTGTTGACCAGCTGCTGAGAAGGTCATGAGTATCTTGCAAAACAAGTTTCAGACACGCTATCTCGTACACTTGACCTCGTACCTGTGTTTTCTGTCTGGGAATGTGTAGTGTTGGTAAACAAAACACAGCAGCGATAGTTGGGTCGACCACCCGCCCCCCTGCCGCTAGTCGCGCAGAAACATTGCGGACAATGGCGGCTTATGAGTGGCTCAGCAGTGGCGTGGTCGGCTTGACAGATGAGATAGAATGATGTCAAGATCCCCTTGTATTATGTTTGACTTTGTTTAAGCATCCGTTGTTGAATAAGATTAACATAAACATAAAGCATATTATGATGAATAAAATAATTAATAACCATGTAGAAGATAGTAATAACAGGAAAACATATAGCCAAGGAGGAAATATATTTTCTTATAATTGTATCTAACCAAAAAAATAGATGTTTACTGCACTGAGTAACTATCGGCTAATTCTGCTGCAAAGACAGAACTGGTGAGCAGTTAACAGCCGCCATCTCTCCATGACATCATGCAATAAAGACTCTTGAAGCGAGACTCAAAGTCTCAATTTTTCCTTTAATTTTTCTCTAATTCAATTTCCTCCGCACCTACAAACCTGTACGTCTTTGGAGTGTGGGAGGAAACCAGAGCAGCCGGAGAAAACATACGTGGTCACAGGGAAAATGTACAAACTCTGTACAGACAGCACCGGTGTTTAGGATGGAGCCCGGGTCTCTGACGCTGTGCAGCAACTCTACAGCTGCACCCCCATGATGTTTTTTTAGAAGCTTCCAGTTAAGTTAGACAAGTGTCTTGGAACATTTCCAATATTTAAAATCTTTGTTCATTTTCTCCAAATCGTTGGTGTGATTCCTCATCTCTCATATGTTCTCATGGGATAGGAGGCCATCCTTCCATCAAAACCATACTTGCTTTTGTCGTCGCCCATCAATTCCATTTGCCTGTTTATTTTTAATCTTTCACATTTACTCTCTCCTGTCCCTCCTGACATCCAGCTTCAGATATTTATAGCCGCAAAATTATTCCTATGGAATGCGGGAGGAAACAAGAATTCCTAGGGAAAGCCCAGATTGTCAGAGGGTAAATGTGCAAACTCTATACAGACTGCACGGGGAGGAGGTGTCAGGATTGAACCACAGCCACCCAAAACTTGAATAGTGAAAAACTGAAAAATCCACTTTAAATCCCTCAAACGGGTCATTTATCACATCACACTAATGGGAAAATTCACCTTCTGTTTCCATATTTGTGTTTTTCCAATAAATCTATCTGTGAAGTTGGATCACATTCTCGTTGTTTACCTATGATCAATGGTAGATGGACACTACATCTGAAGCCCATGATTTATCCTGTGTATCATACATCTTTTTAGATTAGATTAGATTAGATTCAATTTATTTGTCATTTGGACCCCTTGAGGTCCAAACGAAATGACGTTTCTGCAGCCATACATTACAAACAAATAGACCCAAGACACAAAATAATTTACATAAACATCCATCACATTGCTGTGATGGAAGGCCAAAAAAACGTATCTCTCCACTGCCCTCCCCCCCCCCCCCCCCGATGTCAGAGTCAAAGTCAAAGCCCCCGGCTGGCGATGGCGATTGTCCCGCGGCCATTAAAGCCACGCCGGGTGATGCAAGGTCGCACACCGGGTTCTTGATGTTAGAGCCCCCGGCGTGCGCTCGCAGAGTCCCGCAGCCATTCCAAGCCGCGCGGGGCGGTGATGTCAGGCCCCGCTCCAGGAGCTCTTCAACCCCGCAACTCGGGCGGGAGAAGTCGCCGTTGCGGGAGCCCTGAAAAGCGGTCTCCCTTCAGGGACCCGCGGGCTCCCGGTGCCGCCGTCCGCCAGACCCGCAGTTGCAGCCTCCGACTCTCCGGAGGTCGGGCCGCAGCAGCGCTCCACCACCGCTCCACCCGCTCTGGACTCGGCCAGCTCCGCGACGGTGAGGTGAGTCGTCGGCACCAGAGCCACCGGTCTTCTCCTGTTGGAGGCCGCTCCTCGTTGCAGCCCCAACGACAGCGGAGACCCGACAAAGAAAAGGTCGGGTCTCCCGTGCAGGGAGAGATTTAAAAGTTACCCCCTCCCTCCTACCCCACCCCCACCCCCCCACACACACACCCCAACAAAAAAAATAACAAAAACTACATAGAAACATAGACAAAAAATAATAAAAATGCAGACGGGCTGCAGAGGCCGCTGCTGACGAGAGTCGCGCCGCCTACCATCTGCATCTGCAGTGGAATTACGCTCTGATCTTCCGCAGTATTTCAAATCAGCAGTAGGATGTTTGTGGGTTATTAGTGCATTCTTTAGGTTTGGTCAAAGGAGGAGAACTTCCTGATGCCACTAAATAGAAAGCTATAACATTGAAAGTATAGGCTGAAGAACTGAAGAAAGTATACTCTGACTTCAGTGGTTGGTAAGATTTTAATGTCCATTATAAAGGATGACGTTACAGAGTACTTAGAAGTTCATGATAAAAATAGGCCAAAGTCAGCATGGTTTTGTGAAGGGGATCTTGCCTGACAAATCTCTGAAGAAGTAAATAACAGGACAGACAAAGAAAGGAGAGTCAGTGGATGTTGTTTACCTAGATTTTCAGAAAGCCTTTGATAATAATAATAATAATAATAATAATTATTATTATAATTGTTATTATAATTATTATAATAATAATAATAATAATATCTTTTATTGGCACACGTCAGTGCAACGAGATTTAGTATGCAGTTTCCAACCAATGTAAAAGAAAAGTAAAATAAATAAATCAGCTGTGTGACGTGATCATCCGAGGGAGACAGTCCAGGGGGGGTGGGGGGCACTCAGCAGGGCTGGTTCGCAGCCACTATAGCTCTGGGAATAAAGCTGTTTCTGAGTCTGGAGGTTCGGGCGTAGAAGGCCTTATAACGTCTGCCGGAGGGAAGTAGCTCAAACAGTCCGTTACAAGGGTGTGAGGAGTCTTTATGGATGCTGACGGCCTTCCTGAGGCACCGTGTGTGGTAGATGCCCTCCAAGGCTGGTCGCTGTGTCCCAATGATCCTCTGCGCGCTGTGGACGACGCGCTGAAGAGCTCTCCTCTCCACCTCCGTGCAGCTGAGATACCACACAGAGATGCCATACATTAATATGCTCTCTAAAGTGCCACATGTGAGGCTGCAAAGGAAGATGAAAGCCCATGGTATCAAAGGGCAGATGCTAGCTTGGATAGCAGGTTGGATGGATGGCAGAAGGCAAAGAGTAGCTATAAAGGGGGCTTTTTCTCGTTGGCTGCCAGTGACTAGTGGACTTCCGCAGGGGCTGGTACTGGGGCCACTGCTCTTCACGTTGTATATTAATGATTTGGATGGGGAAATTGAAGGCTATGTGGCCAGGTTTGCAGATGATACGAAAATAGGTGGAGGGGCAGGTAGTGTAGAGAAAGCAGAGACTCTGCGGAAGGACTTAGACAGATTGGGAGAGTGGACAGAGAAGTGGAAGATGGAATATACATGGGCTGCGGAACTGGAGAGTGCTGGGGCTGGGGGGGCTGCAGACCCCCACTTTTTTGGCTAGACATGTTTCAATATCTCTGGCTTTGGACGAGGTGCTGCTGTGCTCTGAGCAACCTGGTCGTGGGTGTTGGAGAGCCGGGTCAGAGGGAGGGAGGGAAGGAAGCAGAAGCAGCGACGGGGGCAGATGTGGACGGGGATCCAGGGCTGGAGAGTGTTTGCGGGTCTGGTGAGCGTTTGCCGGGCTGGCGAGTCGCTCGCTGCAGATCCGGCCATGGAGCAGTCTCAATGCAAGAGTCCCGGGACGTCGGAGGCGTCGGAAGCTTTGCACCGCTGCCGTGAGAGTCTCTGCACCGAATTCGCCCTGGTGACCGGCATGGACCAGGCTGCGGCTCGGTGCATCCTGGAGGACAACCAGTGGCTGCTGGAAGTAGGTAGCACTGGGTAGAAGCGGTGGAAGATAATAGCCTTCAAATGGGGGTGGTTGGAGAAAGCATCCTGCTTGCCTGCTGGATTTTCACTGTAACTGTAACAAAAATGTTCCCGATGTTGGGGGAGTTCAGAACCAGGGGTCACAGTTTAAGAATAAGGATTAGGCCATTTAGGACTGAGATGAGGACAACCTTTCTTCACCCAAAGAGTTGTGAATCTGTGGAATTCTCTGCCACAGAAGACAGTGGAGGCCAATTCACTGGATGTTTTCAAGAGAGAGTTTCATTTCACTCTTATGGCTAGTGAAATCAAGGGAAATGGGGAAAAAACAGGAAAGGGGTACTGATTTTAGATGAACAGCCATGATCATATTGCTGGCTCAAAGGGCCGATGGCCTATTCCTGAACCTATTTTCTATGTTTCTATGCTTGAGTATATGGCAATAAAACTCAATCACTTGATTTTGAAGCATTCATGCATAATGGAGATATAATGTAGTCATAGATTGATACAGTGTGAAAACAGGCCCTTAGGCCCAACTTGCCCACACCCGTCAACATGTCCCAGCTACACTACCCACACTTTTTGAGGTGGGAGATGTATTATTATCCCCCAGTTTTTGGAGGTCGAGCAATAACAAAAATAATAATCACCTGCTCCTATCTCTCATGCCCTACATTATCTTAAAAATACTTCAAACAAAAAACATTGAAATCATACTTCTACATTGCACTAAAACATGGTTTTAATACATCAAATTTCAAAAAATCCCTCTCGGTCGCTCCATTCCATCGCCAACTACCCCCAAGGCAAGTGATCAGTGATCGCTCAGCCCCCCCCCTTTCAAAAACGCTCCGCGACCCTGATATAGTGTAGCAAAGTGTGGAGTAATTCATTTAGGTAGTAGGAATAAAGGCACAGATTATATTCTCTAAATGGGGAGAGAATCCAGAAATTAGAGGTGTAAAGGGACATTGGAGTGCTCGGTCAAGATTCCCAAAACATTCCCCAAAAGTCAATTTGCAAGTCGAATCGGTAGTAAGGAAGGCAAACACTAGCATTTACGTATTTCTAGAGGCCAAAAACAGGGATGTAATGCTGAGGCTCTATAAGGTGCTGGCCAGGCATCATTTTGGGCATGATTCAGAGAAAGTTAACAAACATGATCACAGGAATGAGTGGGTCAACATATGATGAGCATCCACTGGGTCTGTACTCACTGGAGTTTTGAAGGATGAGTGTGGACTTCATTGAAACCTACCGAATGGTGAAAGGCTTGGATAGGGTGAGACCATTCATTGTGAGCACTCTGAGGTTGAGACTAAACAAGGGAAGGAGCACCCTCAGTAATCATTCCCAACCCCCCCCCTGCCCATCCCCCACTTATTCCCCCCTCCCCCAACCCCCTCCCCCCACTCAATGCAGCAACTTCTGCCCCACTTGTTGCATTGTTTGGCCTCTCAGAACACACAGAACTAGAGAGGAAGTAAGTCAACTCATTCCAAGGGACCAACTGAGATGGAGATTAACTTAAGATATAACATTGTATAATACAAAGTTGCATTGTTGGTAGCAGATCACCCACTAATATCAACGCCATCTAGTTTATATCATCAATCAATCATCTATTCATACTCCAGATTAGATAGCAAAAATAATTTAACTTTGTCAGAGCTGTACAGTCAAGAAGCTTGATAATGAGTTCATCCCATTGGGTTGATCACCGTTTAGTTGCCACAAATGAAACACAAAAGATCCCTGCAATTCGACAATAGCAGCAAATATTTTGTTTGACAGAAGACACAAAGTGTGGGAGTATCTCAGCGGGTCAGGCAGCATCGCAGGAGAACGTGAATAAGTGACGATTCAGGTTGGCACCCTTCTTCAAACTTGTTCTGATAAATGATTCAATTATACTTTGTGCTTTATTGTCAGTCCATTCAGAAGGGTCCCGACCCGAAACGTCACCTATCCATGTTCTCCTGCGATGCGGACTGGGGAGAAGGCAGGCATGGGTTACTGATTGTAGATGATCAGCCATGATCACAATGAATGGCGGTGTTGGGCCAAATGGCCTCCTCCTGCACCTATTTTCTATGTCTCTCTCTCTCTCTCTCTCTCTCTCTCTCTCTCTTTCTCTTTCTCTAAGGCGGTCCTCAAAACTAAACTTGGCAAGAATTTAGTTAACTTCTTTACAGTTCCTGATTGGTCAGTCAACATTTGACTGATTGTGCTTCTGTGGTGTTTAATCCTGCTGCATTTTGAGAGGTCTAATAAGCGAAGGATATATATCATGAATTATAGGGACCTGGGAGCATTGAGGAACAGAGTGACCTTGCTATGCAAATAGGTTGCAATGGTTGCAACCTAGGCAATAGGGTGGTGAAGAAGGCACACGAGATGCTGTCCCTCATCAGCCAGGTCATCAGATGTAAGTGTACATCTTTGCACATCTTTAAAAACCTTTGGTTCGGCCACAGCTGGAGTGCCGAGTGCAATTCTGATCACCAACCCTTAGAAGTGGTGTTGAGACAATTTGCCAGAAAGGTACATGGGTTGGAATGTTTCAATTACGAGGAGACCTGAGAGCATAGGATTAAATCGAGGATTAAGAGGGAATGTAAAATATGTATTATAGAAACATATAACATTCTTAAAAGATTGGACAGGCTAGATGCAGGAAAGAACATTACTGATGTTGGGGTAGTCCAGAACCAGGGATTGCAGTTTAAGAATAAGGGGTAGGCCATTTAGGACTGAAATGAGGGATAGGTTACACTGGATTTGGATGGGCAAGGGCTGATTCGGGATAGTCAGCATGGTTTTGTATGTGGGAGGTCATGTCTCATAAATTTGATTGATTTATTTGAAGATGTGACCAAAAACGTTGATGAGGGCAGAGCTGTAGATGTTGTGTACATGCATTTCAGTAAGACATTTGACAATGTTCCACATGGTAGGCTGCTCTGAAAGGTTAGATTGCATGGGATCCAGCGAGAGATAGCTGAATGGATAGCAAATTGGCTACATTGAAGGAAGCAGAGGGTGATGGTGGAAGTTTGCTTCTTGGACTGGAGGCCTGTGACTAGTGGTGTGCATCAAGGTTCTGTGCTGGGCCCGTTGCTTTTTGTCATCTACATCAATGATTTGGATGAGAACATACAGGGCAAGATTAGCAAGTTTGCCGATGATACAAAAGTGAGTGATTTTGCACATAGTGAAGATGGTTGTGAAAGATTGCAGCAGGATCTGGATCGATTGGCCAGGTGGGCTGAAGAATTTAATGCAGAGAACTACGAGGTGTTGCATTTTGGGAAGTCTAACAAAGCAGAACCTACACAGTAAATGATAGGCCTCTGGGTAGTGTTATAGAGCAGAGGGATCTAGGAGTACAGGTGCATGGTTCCTTGAAGGTTGAGTCACAGGTAGATAAGGTGGTCAAAAAGGCTTACTCATCAGTCAGAGTATTGAATGTAAAAGTTGAGAGGTCATGTTGTAGTTGTATAAGACGTTGGTGAGACCTCATTAAGAATATTGTGGTCATTTCTGGACCATGTTATAGGAAAGATATTGTCAAGCTTGAAAGGGTTCAGAAAATATTTACGATGATGTTGCCAGGACTCAAGGGTGTGAGCTATAGGGAGAAGTTAAGTAGGCTGGGTCTCTATTCCTTGCAGCGCAGGAGGATGAGGGGTGATCTTATAGAGATGTACTTAATCATGAGAGCAATAGATCGGTTAGATGCACAGAGTCTCTTGCCCAGAATGGGGAATCGAGGACCAGAGGACATAGGTTCAAGGTGAAGGGGAAATATTTAATAGGACTCGAGGGGTAACCTTTTCACACAAAGAATGGTGGGTGTATGGAACAAGCTGCCAGAGATGGTGGTTGAGGCTGGAACTATCTCATCATTTAAGAAAGAGTTAGACAAGTACATGGATAGAGCAGGTTTGGAGGGATATGGACTAAACGCAGGCAAGTGGGACTAGTGTAGCTGGGACATGTTGGCCAGTGTGGGCAAGTTGGGCTGAAGGGCTTGTTTCCCCATTGTATCACTCTACGACTCTATGAGGAAAAACGTTTTCACCCGTATCACTCTACGACTCTATGAGGAAAAACGTTTTCACCGAGAGAGTTGTGAATCTATGGCATTCTCTGCCACAAAGAAGGCAGTGAAGAAATTGGGACCCTTGTCTTGCTTGTTTAATGACAATGTCGGGATTGTTGCAAAGTTAGCAAAGGACTTGGTGTTCAGAGGGGGTAAGATTAGAGTGGGTAAGGGGAGTAGAAAAGTCAAGGGTCCGGACCCGAAACATTCCCTTTTCTCCATAGATGCTGCCTGACTCGCTGAGTTACTCTGTGTCTATCTTTGGGATTAGTTTTAGGTTATTCCATAAACAAACATGAAGAGTCTGAAGAGGGGTCTCGACCTGAAATGTCACCTATTCCTTCTCTCCTGAGATGCTGCCTGTCCCACTGAGTTACTCCAGCATTTTTGTTTCTATCTTTGGTTTAAACCAGCATCAGCAGTTCCTTCCTACACATGAAGTTTGATGCCTGCCCCACTGATTCCATCAGTGAACATTTTTGATGCAAGAACTTCAATGTCCAGTTAGTCCAGGGTGAATTTCTCCTTGAATTGCAGAAAGTGGGCACATTAATTTCCAGAATGTTACGCACTTAAAATTATCTCTCAAAATTTGTTTCATAAGGACATTTAACATCATTGAAAATAGAATTTAAAAATTCATGCATCTTTAACAGTTAAATTACATTTTTAAATGCTCACTCCCACTCAGGTTTAATTAATTTATTATTCTATTTTATTATGGACTTTCTTATTCCAATATTTAAGACAGACCAAAAAAACATGAAGCTAATGAAGGGCGTAGAGATTTCTCTACATAATGTGGATTGTAAACAATGATTTGCAGCTTTGAGAATAGGCTCAAGGTTTCTGGCTAGCTGCCAGTTCCACCAACTCTCAGATGCACAGCTGGCTCCTGAGGATCTGTCTCAGTATGAAATGTTTTGCTCTCTGGTCCCTGAAGCATTTAGATAGAAACTCCTTCCTGAGTACATTCATACCACAAATGGATTAGAAAGATTCTGTGCCACAGAATCACAGACTGGTTTGAGCATTGATGGAAGTCGTTTGGATGAGTAAGTCTGAAGCTGCTCTGTGCAAAAACAATTCAACTTGTTCAAATTCCGCAACCTCTTTCCATAGCCCTTTTCCATTCAAAGGACAGCATGGCCCTTTCCCAATTTGCTATTTTCATCTTGGAATGATCCGTACCCTTTTCCATTACTATTCTGCAACTTCTGATTTGTGATCACTCTTTCATTGAGTCGTTGTCATGGAGTCAACGTCGCCCATCCTTTCCCTCCAGAGATGCTGCCTGTCCCGCTGAGTTATGCTCCAGCATTAGCCTGTCTTCTGTAGAAACATAGAAAATAGGTGCAGGAGGAGGCCATTTGGCCCTTTGAGCCATTCATTGTGATCATGGCTGATCATCCCCAATCAATAACCCGTGCCTGCCATCTCCCCATATCCCTTGATTCCACTAGCCCCTAGAGCTCTATCTAACTCTCTCTTAAATCCATCCAGTGATTTGGCCTCCACTGCCCTCTGTGGCAAGGAATTCAACAAATTCACTACTCTCTGGGTGAAAAGGTTTATTCTCACCTCAGTCTTAAATGCTCTCCCCTTTATTCTAAGACTGTGGCCCCTGGTTCTGGACTCACCCAACATTGGGAACATTTTTCCTGCATGTAGCTTGTCCAGTCCTTTTATAATTTTATATGTTTCTATAAGAACCCCCTCATCCTTCTAAACTCCAGTGAATACAAGCCTAGTCTTTTCAACCTATCCTCATATGACAGTCCCGCCATCCCAGGGATCAATCACGTGAACTGCACTGCCTCAATCACAAGGATGTCGTTCCTCAAATTAGGAGAGCAAAACTGTACACAATACTCCAGATGTGGTCTTACCAGAGCCCTATACAATGGTAGAAGAGCCTCTTTACTCCTATACTGAAATCCTCGTGTTATGAAGGCCAACATTCCATTAGCTTTCTTCACTGCCTGCTGTACCTGCACGCCAACTTTCAGTGACCGGTGTACAAGGACACACAGGTCTCGCTGTCTCATTCTTACCTAACCTAACCCCATTGAAATAATAATCTGCCCCCCCTGTTTTTGTCGCCAAAGTGGATAACCTCACATGTATCTATATATGATGTGAAAATATATCTGTGTTGTATGTACGCTTACTGGTATATCCATGACACGCATGTGTCTGTGGGCATACCTATGTGCATTTATAAGTGGCGAATAATCCTTGTATACATGTATCCCGACTAATGCATTACCTGTATGTATTTGTATGAGCATCCTTGGACCCATTGAAAGGCAGAACAGACTGAAAAAAACCTATTCGGCTCCTCTGTTCGGTGTTTCCTTGCATTGCTGGTGTTTATATGACGGCGTGTGCATGGATATACATGTGCCAGTGTGCGTGCACGTGGGTCCATGCTGTGGGCTGGCGTTCAAGCCCGGGATGACATATCCATATCGAGACGCTTTGCGACGAAAGAAAGAGCGGTCCACCTGCTCGCGGGGATCAGTGGCGGCTTCGGGTTTCAGGAGCGCGATGACTCTGCTCATTCCTCCCACTGCGAAACCATTACATCGCAGATTGGAGGGAGGTAAACAGCCCCGAGAGAGAGAGAGAGAGAGAGAGAGAGAGAGCCGTGTCCGGCCCCGCTCACCCACCCACACTCTCACAACACCAGAGTGCAGTGGGGTAGCTAACGTGGGTGACAGACTAGACACAAAACGCTGGAGTAACTCAGCGGGACAGGCGGCATCTCTGGAGAGGGGGGGTGGGGTGGCGTTTAGGGTCGAGTCCCTTCTTCTAGACTGAGTCAGGGGAGAGGGGAGCTACACAGGTCCACAGCCTCCCCCCCAATACACTCCCGTCTCTGTCTCTGTCTCAGCCAGGGAGAGGAAATGTGAGCGCTCTCTGGGGAAGGACGGACCAGTCCCCGAAGCCCTTAAACAGCCCCTACTTAGCGCACGCAGCTTGGAACTGTCACATTGAGACACGGATTTCTTTGTTGCCATTCAGCGCTCAAGTGTGTGGGCGTTTTGAGCCACTGTTTCTCCCCATGGTGGGCGCAGCATTACATGCTTCCTTCTTGGGCCGGCGTTATTTTTCTTCTTCAGAGAGAGAGAGAGAGAGAGGGGAACGGGGAACGGCCCGGGCGAGGCAAGAGCGAAAGCGGCGGCAGCAGCTAAATATAGTCCGGCCGCCGAGAACTTGGCTGCGATCAGGTGAGATTCCGTAGCGACAGGTGCAGGGCTGAAGGCCGGCGACTCCTTGCAGCCGCGGGCAGCGCCGTCCCCGCCACAGGGTAAAGACCACACCTCCCTCCCGCCCTCCTCTCACTCAGATAGATGGACACCTGATGATCAACATGGACATGGTGGGCCGAAGGGCCTGTTCTAACGCTTTATTACTATAATCATCTGGATCAACAGGGTCTGATTAGATACAGTCAACAAGGATTTGTGCCTGGAAGGTCATGTTTGACTAATCTTGAATTTTTTGAAGAGGTTACTAGGGAAATTGATGAGGGTAAAGCGGTGGATGTTGTCTATATGGACTTTAGTAAGGCCTTTGACAAGGTTCCACATGGAAGGTTGGTAAAGAAGGTTCAATTGTTGGGTATTAATAGTGGAGTAGCAAGATGGATTCAACAGTGGCTGAATGGGAGATAATAATAATAATACATTTTATTTATGGGCACCTTTCAAAAGTCTCAAGGACACCTTACAGAACCTTTAAATATTTAAAATTATGAGCGGGATAGACAGAGTTGATGTGGATAAGCTTTTTCCATTGAGAGGAGGGAAGATTCAAACAAGAGGACATGATTTGAGAATCAAGGGACAGAAGTTTAGGGGTAACATGAAGGAGAACTTCTTTACTCAGAGAGTGATAGTTGTGTGGAATGAGCTTCCAGTGGAAGTGGTGGAGGCAGGCTCGATTTTATCATTTAAAAATAAATTGGATAGGTATATGGATGGGAAAGGAATGGAGGGTTATGGTCTGAGTGCAGGTAGATGGGACTAGGTGAAAATAAGTGTTTGGCACGGACTAGAAGGGTCGAGATGGCCTGTTTCCGTGCTGTAATTGTTATATAGTTATATGAGATGAATACAATGATCAGCATGGATATTGTGGGCCAAAGGGCCTATTCTCAGATCTTCAACTCAATAACGAATTACCAGATATTCAAACTTTTTCAATATTTTTCAAAGGAAATTAGACCCTCAAAAATTAATCTCTTCACAAATAAATGTGATGCCCAGAAAAGGTAGGGTTATTTTGAGTAAAAAAGCGCAAAGTGATTAGAATAATGGGTAGGAGTGGGAGATTATTTACTTACGGTGATTCTCAATAGTCTTGCCATTATTTACACATGTACAGAACTCCTACCCTTTAAAGCCACAATCACTCACTCACTCTAAATTCATGGGTAATAGGAGCAGAAATGGACTATTCCTTGCACTAATCCACATTGCGGGCATCATGGAATTGGGGATCGACACAAAATACTGGAGTAACTCAGAGGGACTGGCAGCATCTCTGGAGAGAAGGAGTGGGACATTTTGTGTCGAGACTGAGAGTCAGGGGAGAGGGTGTCTCGAGATATGGAAGGGTAAGGTGTGGAAATTACCGAACAAGGCAAATAGTGATAAGGAAATGTAGAAAGGTTCATTGATAGCATTGAGGCATACAATCAGTGATATTTAATCAGGATGACAGTAGGCCTAGGATGGGGAATGGACAGAGAGAGAGGGAAAGCTAGGGTTACTAGAGGTTAGAGAAAGCAATATTCATACCGCTGGGTTGTAAGCTACCCAAGCGAAATAAAAAGTGCTGTGGGTTGTAATGTTACAGTTATATAAGACATTGGCGAGGCTGTGGAGTATTGTGCTCTGATTTGGTCACCCTGCTTTCGGAAGGATGTTGTTAAGCCAGAAGGAGTGCAGAGAAGATTTACGAGGATGTTGCCAGGACTTGAGGGCCTGAGCTACAGGGGGAGGTTGAGCAGCCAAGGATTTTATTCCTCGGAGCGAGGAAGGCTGGGGAGTGATCATGTAGAGGTTTTATAAAATCATGAGGGGAATAGATAGAATGGATGCACAGAGTCCTTTGCCTTCTGAATCAATAACCAGAGGACAGAGTTTTAAGGTGCAAGGGGCAAGATTTAATATGAAGGATGAAGGGGTAATCCTTTAGGACTGAGATGAGAAAAACATATTTTACACAGAGAGTGGTGAATCTCTGGAATTCTCTGCCACAGAATGTAGTTGAGGCCAGTTCATTGGCTATATTTAAGAGGAAGTTAGATGTGGCCCTTGAGGCTAAAGGGATCAGGGGGTATGGAGAGAAAGCAGGCACAGGATACCGAGTTGGATGATCAGCCATGATCATATTGAATGGCGGTGCAGGCTCAAAGGGCCGAATGGCCTACTCCTGCACCTATTTTCTAGGTTTCTATGAATCTGAGACACAACCTATTCACTCAGAGAGTGGTAGGTATATGGAAAGCGCTGCCAGGTAGTTGAGGCAGGTAACTATAAGAGCATTAAAAAGACTTGGACAAGCACATGGATTAGAAAGTTTCAGAGAGATATGGACCAAATGCAGCCAAATGGGACTAGTTTAGGTGGGGCACCTTGGTCAGCATGGACAAGTTGGGCCAAAAGGCCTGTTTCCGTGCTATGTGATACTATGACTTTATGATCTGATTGTTGACAACTTTACTTTCCAGCTTGATCTTCATAACTCCACAGTCCTGAAAATTATCCCAGCCTTGAGTACACTTAAAGTAGGTATTACTTTCACTGACAGGAACGCAATATAATTCTGTCAGTGGTCTGATAAAAGATTTGATATTTTCACTAAAAGCACCATGATTATATCTCTGCAAATTACTTAAAATCCCCAGATACTTACTGAATAGCAGCCTTTAACAGGGGTGGAATCAGGCCCTTCGACCCACCGAGTTTGCACAGACCAGCACATTAACACGACCCTACATACACTAGGGACAATTTACATTTATACCAAGCCAATTTACCTACATACCTGTACGTCTTGAGTGTGGAATTTCAGAGTAAACCGACGCAGGGCACGGGGAGAACATATAAATTCCGTACAGACAGCACTCATAGTCAGGATCGAACCTGGATGTTTGATGCAGCAGACATTGTAAGGCAGTAACTCTACCACTACACCACTGTGACACCATTGGTTGATCTGCCCCAGGCCCCAACTCCTCTTCTGTCAGTTTCACATAGCTCTCAGTTCCAACATTCTTCAAATATGTATACATCTCTTCATTAAGTACCTTCATAGATCAAGCATTCATATCCCTCTGGGGTAGGGTATTCCAGAAATACACCACCCTCTGTGAAAGGAAATTACTATTTACATGTCAGCAGATGCCAATAAGAATAGAAATCTTGTATGAAAATACTCTATTCCAAGCAGGACATGGCCTGTCAAGTGTCGGGTGGATAAAGGAGAAGTGGGGACTGGGGATTTAAATGAAATACTGTTCTAATGGAACAAGTATTTTTGTCAATTGGACGTCTGTAAATATACACAATTGATAATAGAGACAATGGATAAGAAAGGGTGGACGGTGGCACAGTGGTAGTGCTACTGCCTTACAGCACCAGAAACCCAGTTCGATTCTGTCTAGGAGCGCTTGTGTATACAGAGTTTGTACATTCTCCCCGTGACCTGCGTGGGTTTTCTCCAAGATCTTCAGTGTTCTCCCACACTCCAAAGACATACAAGTTTGTAGGCTATTTGGTTTGGTATATGTAAAATTGTCCCTAGTGTGTGTAGGATAGTGTTAGGGTGCAGGGATTGCTGGGCTGTGTGGACTTGGTGGGCCGAAGGGCCACATTCCATGCTGTATCTCTAAACTAAAACTAAATGCATTTGCCTTCCACAAACCTGCTCCACCCCACACTCTCACAACCTAATTTGCCAATTCACTTCCCAATGGGCCCACACTTTACTATCTGAGGTGAGATTTGAGCAGTCATCTGGAGTACCTGATATTCTCTAGATGATCAATTACTTACTCCGGTGCCAAAATCCTTGAATAGACAGTCTTGTTCAATATTTTGTGGATTCAGAAGAAGACGTGAGAAATCTAGTCATGGATTTCAAAATACAATGTGTACAGCCCTTCAATAGCACTGTTAATCCATCAAGCTGCACTTGAATGTGTTTAATATTTTTCACAACCACATTATCCAATAGTAGTAATCTCAACATTTTATTACTCAAAGTAATTCTTCCTAAAATCTCTTTGATTCTCTAGTTTACCTTCCCAACCTATTTTAAAGTAATGCTACTTAAAGTAAATGCATTTAGTATCAGCATTGCTTCTGTTACCTGCACATCCAATGAATATAGTCGTTGTATTTAGTGATGTGACCAGTTTGTTTGATCTCTGGATTAAAATTGCTGCACTATTTTAACCAGCTATCTGTACAATGCTTTACATTGCAGTAAATATTCATGTTATTGTCTCAACTTTGTAAATGAATTTGTCAACATTACATTTCCTGTTCTATTTCCGCCTCTGCCATTTCAATCCTATTTGCTTTGTAGACCAAAGTGATATCTCTAAATCTCACTTTTAACTGATCACTTTGTGTCCAATTATGCAGCTAATCTATATTGTGGTACAAATGCATTGCTCCATTCACTGTTTCTCCTGCTCTGTCTACATCATGAGCTCAGTTATAAAATCCCATTTAACTTCTATGACCCACCTCCCTTTATTTTTTCCATGACCACTGAGTGCTCCATGTTTCACTACTTGCTTTATGTTCCTCTCCATCACATTTTACCCTCTCATGGCAATCATGCTTTTGGTTACCCATGAGATATCAGCAACTTTCCCCTAACCTTTCTGTTTCTCTATCTGTTGTGTTTTGAGTCCCATAAAATCTATGGCATGACTCAGCTTTTCGAAGACTATCCCAAAATGTATTTGTTTGTCTCAATTCCACCTTTTGCTTGCTTTGTGAAGCAACTTACAATATGTTTTACCCTGTTAAAGATTTCCCCTAAATAGCTGTTCATTAGAAAATGTCTTAAGCTTACATTTGGATTCATTATCCAAGCTGTTCTTAATGTACATTAGACATAACATATTTCAATCAAAGTTAAAGCTTTAACATTAGTTTGTATTATTAAATTTCAGCAAGGCAGATATATTAAATAAATATAAAATCAGCACTGAGGTGTAGTGGATGTAGCAAATCAATTGTAGCAAATCTAGCAAATCAATTGATTAATAAATCTCAAAGCAACTTGAAAGTTGAGATGATTGGTATATTATTGAACATAATATCACTGACAGAATATTTCCCTCTCTGTAAATTTCCCAACAAATAACTTACTACATAAGCAAATTTGTGCTTTGGACAATTCAAATAATGCCTGTTCTTGCTTAAGTGATGCTATAGGATGCCTTACGTACATCCAAATAGGATGCTTTCTATTCCAGTGGACAGGTAGCTCTCTCATTTGATGTCATGAGGATTCTGTAGGTGTTTATTTTCTACCATTTATCATGCTCCTCAAGCCAAGTTCAGGATAAAATAAATGAAGAGTAATATATTTTTGTTCACCTTATTCTAATTTCAGAAAGACAATTACTACTATAATAATAAACTCCTAATTCATGCAAGCCACCAGAAGCTATTTGAATCCTAGTCTGGGAAACTGCTAATAAGCAGACTGCAGATACTAATCCACTATCCAGTGGAGGGGATTGCATGAGGTGCATCCAAACCCAGATATTGTTCTAATGTATCTCACGTTATTAACTCGACTGTAGAAGGGGTGGGGGTGGGGGGGGCATGGTGGTGCAGCGGTAGAGTTGTTGCCTTACAGCGCCAGAGACCCGGGTTTGGTCCTGACTATGAATTTTGTCTTTGTGGCATTTACACATTCTCCATGTGACCACATGGGGTTCATCCAGGTGCTCTGGTTTCCTCCCACATTCCAAAGATATGTGGGTTTGTAGGTTAATTGACTTCTGTAAAGTTGTCCCTGGCGTGTGGTATAGAACTAGTGTACCAGTGATTGTTGGTCAGCGCGGACTCGGTGGGCCGAAGAGTCTGTTTCCACGCTGCATCTCGGAACTAGACTAACTCGGAGACAATAGAGATTGCAGATGCTGGAATCCTGAGCAAAAGAACAACTGCTAATAGCCCTGTCCCACGGTGCGAGTTCATTCCAAGAGCTCTCCCGAGTTTCAAAAAAATCAAACTCGTAGTAAGCATGGAGAATGAACGTGGCGGGTATGTCAGAGCTCTGGGACGTCTCTTAGCGCTAACGGCAGGTACTCGGGAAGACTCGCTAATGGCAGGTAAGCACGGGAAGACTCGTGAAGATTTTTCAACATGATGAAAAATGTCCACGAGAGCCCCGAGCACCGACGAGTGGCCATTACCGTAAATCTCCGAATTCGAATCAGGGCAAACTTGGGAGTACTCTTGGAATGAACTCGTACCATGGGACAGGGGTTTAAGGAACTGAAGAAGGGTTCATCAACCCGAAAAGTCACCTATCCATGTACTCCAGAGGTACTGCCTGACCTGCTGATTTATTCTAACACTGGTGTCTGCTGGAGGAGCTCAGCAACATTGGTGGAGGGAAATGGACAGACAATGTTTGGGGCTGGAACACCTCTTCAGACAAATGTTCAATACATTGTTCATGTTGCCACCTGCATTGGCCTGATACAAAACAACAGGTAGGAGAAATTCATATGAATTACTAACAGGAATATTGCATTCAAACACTCAAGATTACCCCATCACACATGGCTGATCTGACTGTAACCCACGACAACCTTGCTTATCAAACATCTACAGTATTTACGCTTACCGTAAACATATTCAATGATTCACATTCAGATTCCACTGCTCTATATCAAAGAGAGTTCATATACCCACAACTGTTTTAAATGGGGAACATTATCTTTTTTTTATGAGAGACTCCTCGAACTAGATGTTTTCTACAAAAGGAAAACACATCCACTTGCTGGGATCCCTCACCATGTTTAATGTTGATTCAAATCCCACCTCTCCGTCTAAGCACGAGTGAATACAAACCCACCACATCAAACCTTTCTTCACAAATTAACCTACCCGTTCCATCCACGGTATTACAGGGAAATCTTTGCTAAACTGCTTCTGATGCTGTCAATTTCATTTTTAACTAAACAGACTAATACTATTCACCGTAGTTCAGATGTGATCTCACCGTTGTCCCTTATAATTGAATGATTAATTGAAAGATACAGCATGGAAACAGGCCCTTCGGCCCATTGAGTCCAGACCGATTATCGATCACCTGTTCACAATAGTTCCACTTTCACGTCCAATCCCCACACACTGGGAGCAATTTACAGAGGCCAATTAGCCCACAAACTTGCATATCTTTGGATTTGGGAGAAAACCGGAGCACCTGGAGGAAACCCATACAGTCACAGGAAGATTGAGCAAACTCCATTCAGACAGGAGCTGAGGTCAGTAATGAAACTGGTTCTCTGATACTGTGAGGCAGTAGCTCTATCAACTGGTATAATCTCTTAATTGGTATAATCTCTTAATTTTTGTGCAAGTCGCCCTGGCTATAAACAATAACATTCTGTTTGCTTCCTAGATGCCTGTTGTACATGCTGCACAGTGATCCATTAGCACAGCAAGATCCCACTACTTTTCTGTTTTTTTTTTAATCACAATTCAGATAATATACTTCTTTTTATTTTTCCTGTCAAGGAATAAAACCAGTAAGAAAATGCAAAACATTGTTGCAAACATGTAGAAACAAGGAACTGCTTTTGGAGAACTCAATGATTCAGTCAACATCCCTGGAGAACTTGGACAGGTGACGTTTTGGGTTGAGACAATTTTTCAGGCGAATCTAATGCAATCATTGTCATTTCCCTGTATTTAACATCAAATCATCTTGTTACATGCATAGGAAATCAAAATTAACAATGTAAAAAAAACCAACCTGGTTATAAATATTATTAAGAGCCAGCAATGACAGCAATGGTACCGTCCAACAATTGTTCGTTCCTCATCCATTATCCACTTGAATTTTGCACTTACTTTTAATAAGATTAGGGTTTGTCAATTTAATATCGGCTTTGTAGTGCATTCCAGGTTATATCATGCATTGATTTTCAAATTCAAAGATTAAGTTAAGGCTTTTATATAGTACTTGCTTCTATCAAACTTAATTGTATATATGAGCAGGAAATTATTTCCCCAATACATTTATATGGCAAACACTGAACTTTCAGTAGATTGAAGATAGACACAAAATTCTGGAGTAACTCAGCGGGTCAGGCAGCATCACTGGAGCAAAGGAATAGGTAACATTTCAGGTCGAGACCCTTCTTCAGACTGAGAATCAGGGGAGAGGGAAACGAGAGATATAGCAACGTAAGAACAAATGCATGAAAGGTATGATAAGAACAAATCACAGACAGCAACTAAGATCAAGGAAAGGTGGAGCCCACAATGGTCTATTGCCAGCTGTGGGGGAGTGGATACCAACAGTGATACTAAGCTGGACGACAGTCGTAGGACAATTAGGGTAAGGAGGGACAGAGAGTGAGGGAATGCAAGGGTTACAGTAGATTACAGGCAGTAGATTGAGACTGTTTTACACCACAGTGGTTGAACTTTGATTTGACACTAAAAAACCTGTTGTTGCAGCACTACCCAACTCCAGAACAATGGAGATAATGGACTCGCTGAAAAATTCCATCCACGCTTCACTGTGCAGGCAAGGTCAATCCCAACTACAGACTCATGCTATGCTTGTAACAATAAAGAAATAAAACGTTGAAGATAGACTGGTTATTTTGAACACAGTCTGCAGAGCATCAGATTAAAATGTTTTCAGTCTCCATGGATCATGTAATTTCATCAGCAATCCTTCAAATATTCCATCTTCTAGATTCCAGCTTGCTTTCATATATGTCTCGGAAGTTCAGTGCTGTTGCCTTCTATGTATCAAATTCTGATATCTATTTGGTGACAGTATTACCTCCCCCAAGATTTGATTTGACATCTTGGTTGATGACTAACTGCAGGAAAGAAGCTATTCTATATTCAAATTGCTCAAACAGTCGGAAAATTTGTGAATTGAAGACACATGAATAACATCTATAAAAAAATGTCCCTCACATATTTAAGGATACACTTTGTGCGAAATGGTATAGAGCAGATGTACTATACGTTAAAGTTATCAACTTAGCACTCTCCCCTCTATTTGTATACTAAATCAGTCCTCGGTTTTCTGTGCAGTTGTAGCTCCAAGACCAGTTGGCACTGACCAACTCAAGTTATTAATACAGGCCAGATATTCACATGGGACAACCAGATACAAATCTGGCTTGGCCTCAAAGGAGATGAAGGATTACAGCAGCCAAAAAGGTTAATTTACAGCGGAGATGAGATCTTTGCAATTTACAAATGCAGAAACAAAGCAAATAAATAAGTAAACCTTTGTGCATTAATTAGCATGAAAATATAATGTCACAACCTGCCCACAGGAAACAGAACCTCTTTCAGCAAAATTCTTGGCTGAATGCAAACATTGACAAATGTGGGCATCTTAGAACATATACCACAAAACCTCATAAATTGTTCAAGATGTGCACTGAACTTAGCCAAACTGAAAAGAAAATTCTTAAATTCCATATATATATATATTAGAGTAATCCCCGCAGATCTATTGATTTGATATGATTGACAAAATAAAATGTCATAGATTTCAAATCTGGTGGGATTGAATCATCATACGTTTATCTTTAATGATTCATGCTTCTCATTGAAAGTAGACCTTTATTACTCTAATGTGCTGATGTGAAGTGTTTCAAAGGAACATCACTCAGGTACACAATCATATTCCAATCAATGCAGCATAACATTAAAACACATGTATTCACAAAGACTTGGAATTAACATAGGACAAATGCAAAACCATGTTTTAAAAATCTCCACATATTCCAATAGTTTTCTATAAAAATCTATAACCATACTTGGCAATGCTTTGAGTGGTATTGAGAAATGATACTTTCACACACTAGCTTCAATATTTGGAATTAATTGATAGGGAGCATAGTGGTATTATGCGCACCATTCTTTTACCACAGAGTTCAGTGTGAATCATATGTGACAATGCAACTTCTGCCAAATCTGGATCGGGAGGTGCTCCAGTAAATCAGCTATGTGAGCTGGACTTTGGACTTTTGCAAATGGCACCAAAATATGGCGACTCATGTATGTGGGAGCTAAGCAAAAAAAAAAATTCACTGTACAGTACATACACAATGATAAAGAAGCATTGAACCAAATTACACAATATATTGATCACTTTTGACTATGTTAATGTTTGAGATGAATTTTCAATATTGTAAAGACATTACAAATCATATTAAAAAAAAAATTTGCAGCCATGGATTAAATATGGGTCTCAGTTGGATTAGATATTGCACTTTAAATAGAATAGGCAAGAGTTATAGTCAAAATGCATCATGGTCTTTTTATGTTTAGAATCTTTTTTTAATTGCTCAGCGAAGTCTAAGTTTCTTCCAGTTAGAAAAGTTGGATATGGATTGTGAGTTTCGAGAGCTGGAACTTTATAACTGGGGGAGAGAAGTCTGCCCTTGGCATTATACAAAATACATTTTCTAATTTGCAGGAAGGTCCAGTACTAGTAAATATATTTGCTGATCTTTTGAGGGAAATGTGTGATATAACCTACCAAATTCTACTGTAAATGGTCATTTTTTTAGTTCATTATTGACATGTCAGAAATAGTAGGGACGTTATTGGAAAGAATTCTGAGCAACAGTATTAATGTGTTCTTGGAAAAGCCGGACTTGATCAGGGATAGTCAGCACAGCTTGGTTGATGAGAGATCCTATTACATGGTCATAGAAGCCGACAGCATGGAAACAGGCCCTTCTGCCCCACAAGGCCATACCAACCAAGATGCCCCATCTAAGCCTGTCCTATTTGTCTGCATTTGGCCCATATCCCTCTAATACCTTTCCTAGCCATGTACTTGTCCAAGTGTCTTCTAAATGTTTGTATATGTATATGTATCAGCTTACCCCCTCTGGCTACTCATTCTGTATACCAGTGTAGCCACAAGATTCAGGGCTTGAATCCTTGCCATTTATATTAACAATTTGGGTATGAATGTAAAATATATAAGAAGTACATTTGCAGATGGCAAGGAAATTGTTGAGAGCAGGGATAGTGTTAAGTTACAGAAATGTTTTAATCAGCTGGTAATTTGGGTGGGTAATGGCAGATGGAATTTATTACTCTTATAAGGCGATGCTCTAATGCTAGTGGAACATGCACTATGAAGGGTGGGGATCTTTGGGAACAAAGCAATCTTGGTGTCCTTGAAGGGCATGTATAATGGGTGAACAGATGCTATCCATTAGCCAGACCATTAGATAGAGAGAGGCACATTGTGGTCTTGGCAACACTTTCTAAAGCGTTGCTTAGGCACAATTGAAGTATTGTGTACAGATTGTTACCACACTATGGGAAGGATGATTCCACTGGGATGGGAGCGGAAGGGTGGACAGTAAAGATTCACCAGGATAGACACACAAAAACTGGAGTAACTCAGTGGGACAGGCGGCATCTCTGGAGAGAAGGAATAGGTGATGTTTTGGGTCGAGACCCTTCTTCAGACTCACCAGGATGATTGGAATTTAGCATTTCAGTGATGAGGAGAGGCTGGATATGGGGAGGTGTTTCTTTGTGGAGCTGTGGAGGAAGCTGAGGGATTATCTGATAGAGTTATAGAAAATTATGCAAGACGTGGATAGGGTGAATAGATTTATTTTTCGCATCACGAAGACATAACATTAGATTTAAGGTTAGATGCAACAAGGTTAGAAGTGCTTGGAGACTTTATTCACCCAGAGAGTGGTTGGCGACTGGAAGTTATGCTCACAACATTTAAGATGTATTCACAGAAGCACACTGGCAAAGTGGTGGGAAATGGGATTAGTATAGATGGGTACAATGCTTAGTGTAGGAAGGAACTGCAGTTGCTGGTTTATACCAAAGATAAACACAAAATGCTGGAGTAACTCAGAGGGACAGGCAGCATCTTTGGAGAAAAGCAATAGATGACGTTTTGGGTCAAAACCTTTCTTCAGACAGAGTCAGGGGAGAGGGAAACTAGAGGAATGAAAAGGTTGAGAACAAATCAGAGGTACCTTTCTTTGGTCATTAGTGTTGGCTCAGATTTGTTCTGAACTTTTTAACATCTCTAGTTTCCCTCTCCCCTGACTCTCAGTCTGAAGAAGGTTTTCGACCCAAATTATCACCTATTCCTTTTCTCCAGGGTTAGCATGGTTAGCATGGACATGGTGTGCTGAAGATGAAGAGCCTGTTTGAATGTTGTCTGACACTGTGGTTCTTCATAAACAGATAGTTGTGCACGTTTGTGTGAAATAGATTTTCTGTTCCAGTTACTAATTGTCCCTTCACAATGCCACCAATGTTCGGTAGCAAAGGTTGAATCTTTGGCTTTAACTTGGTCAGTCACAGGTTGGAACCACTATCTGGGCAACAGTGGATCCCATTCGCCAACACATGCTGGATGAAAGACATTCTTGCCATAGAGGGAGTACAGAGAAGGTTCACCAGACTGATTCCTGGGATGGCAGGGACATTCATATGAAGAAAGACTGGATAGATTCGGCTTGTTATCGCTAGAATTTAGAAGATTGAGGGGGGGGATCTTATAGAAGCTTACAAAATTCTTAAGGGGTTGGACAGGCTAGATGCAGGAAGATTATTCCCGATGTTGGGGAAGTCCAGAACAAGGGGTCACAGTTTAAGTATAAGGGAGAAGTCTTTTAGGACCGAGATGAGAACATCATTTTTTACAGAGAGTGGTGAATCTGTGGAATTCTCTGCCACAAAATTCTCTGCCACAGAAGGTAGTTGAGGCTAGTTCATTGGCTATATTTAAGAGGGAGTTAGATGTGGCCCTTGTGGCTAAAGGGATCAGGGGGTATGGAGAGAAGGCAGGTACAGGATACTGAGTTGGATGATCAGCCATGATCATATTGAATGGCGGTGCAGGCTCGAGGGGCCGAATGGCCTACTCCTGCACCTATTTTCCATGTTTCTATGTTGCCAACCATTGTCCCTGCACACAATCCCCCCCACCCCCCAATACCAAACATGTCAATACCAGACTGCACACACACACCCCCTCTATCCTCCACTGAACACAAAACGTGGAACTTCAAATGAGGCAACTAACAATGAACATTTTGTCTGTATTTTTCAATACTGTCGTGAATCCTATCAAACCACGGCAGCGTCCGTTTCACACAAGGTTAGAACGAGTAACAATATACCACGATTGAACCGGCAAGCCACTCGCTAGCAAACAATCAGACCCTTAAACCTCGATATCTAAATTGATCTAATTAAACTGCGTTTTATATGCCACTCTCGCAGCGCAATTTCTAATCCATTAAAAGTTAATTCCATTTAAACTATTTAATGCTCAACTTGTAACTTGATAGCACTTAGATTTCAAACAGAGCGCTAAAGTGACGGGAAGTGGCTTTGCTGATACAAGCAGTACTGACGCCCCCAATATTATCAACAACACCGTTCGGGGCTTCAATCAGAACCAACAGCAAAATCTAAATCATTGCAGCTCGCTCACAATCAGACCCCGAAATAAAATCTAACAGCTTCGTAATTTGAACTATTTCCCGACACAACTCAAAGCTACTTCACAGGGGATAAAAATAAAACTCGAGCGAAATATGCCAAGCGAAATATTATTGAAACTCTGGGCACGTTAGTAATATGTTAACCTGGGTTGTGAAGTAACGGTTGTAGCGTGGGTCGAGACGGCTTGGGATCACTTGATAAACCTTCCAGCTCCACGCCGTTGAATTTAGTCTAAAGACATGGTCTGCATTCGATCTAACTTCCAGAGTACTGTATATCCAAATCGCTTCAGAAATACAGCAAGATATAGTTTTCTGGTTAAAAGCAGAGACTTAATTTAACGTCCTCTTTGCAATGATATGAGGACAATGTCATGAAAAAGCTCAGACGTTCTAGTTATCTGTATGTCACTCTTCTTCGAATTATCGTTATCTTAGATTAACCTCATTGTACCTTTTTTTTGGCTCGAACGAAAGTAAATTCCAATAAAGTTCAACAGAAATCCAACAGCGTGGAGTTAAGCGAAGTGCTCAGAGTCTCCTTGGGTTGTGTAAGGAGCGGTTATACCGAGGAATCCACATCTCCCGATCAGCTGCTGGTGACGTGCGGCGCTTCGGACTGAAACCCGATCAGTTTATTGCAGGTAAGATCATTACATGACATTTCACACCCGTCTCGTCTCGGGGACTTGTCGAGCAAATAATCGGGGGCCGCGGCCGGGTTGAGTGAGCTTGTGGAAGGAACTGCCGCGGAAGATCCCGCTGCTACCGCGATCAACTGCACCGCCACAAGATACTTGCTAGCATTAAATAAAGCCCCCAGCTGACTGCAGGCCAGCAATCTGCGCAGGGCAGTCATCTCAAGAGCCGATCCCAGTCATTTCCTTTCAGCTGCCGTTCTAAGAAGTGGAGGGAGGATGTACAGGAGACCACATTGGAAAGTGTACTCTGGCAGTAGATGCGGGGAGAAGAGTTGGGGGCTAATATTTGAGGAGTTTTATTTTATAATAAGAAAAACAAACATGCAATTCCCAATGCATTCACTCGCAGGCTACAAGCAGTGAGATTGTGTTTTCCGATACATTATGGGCGATAGGAAACACAACCAAATGAACCTATTTATAGACAATAGGTGCAGGAGTAGGCCGTTCGGCCCTTCGAGCCAGCACCGCCATTCACTGTGATCGTGGCTGAGCATCCACAATCAGTACCCCGTTCCTGCCTTCTCTCCATATCCCCTGACTCCACTATCTTGAAGGGTTCTATCTAATATTGCTCTATCTTACCATTGATTAATACACAAAGCTGGAGTAACTCAGCGGGTCAGACAGCATCTCTGGAGAAAGGGTCCAGGTGACGTTTCGGGTCGCGCCCCATCTTCAGACTGAGAGTCACACTCAGTCTGAAGAAGGGTCTCCCCCCGAAGCGCCACCTATTCCTATTTTCCAGAGATGCTGTCTGACCCGCTGAGTCACTCCAGCTTTTTGTGTCTACCGACGGGTTTTGATCAGCATCTACAGTTCCTTCCTACACATATAGAATTGATTACTGTAATTGTGCCTTTATAGTGATCACATACATTGTTTGACAGTCCCCCCCCCCCCCCCCCCCCCCCCCCTTCCTATTTTCCAATACTTCGTCCAATGCCTATCCGAACTCTCCACTCAAACCCACACACGTCTACCCAGTGATGGTCTATCATTCACCTGAGTTCAACGAGGCAGATGCCGGCCGTCTGATGTTGCTTTTTTCCTGCCGCAAATCCTCAAACTAATATGTCCTGTTTTCCTCAGTGCTGTTATCCAGGGTGCCGGACAGATCCAATGACTGCTCATATAACTTCCGACTTACTGCAGCGATGAGGTGACTGCTAACTATTTATGCCCCGGAACACGACTGAGGCTTATTCTGGCATTAAGTACCAGAGGGCGACTTGGTAATGACGCTCAACAGATATTGACAATCTTCGCCAATAGTTCGTGAAAATAATTGATCTAATATAGCCGATTAAATTTAGACCGCTGAGTTACGACTCCGTTAATCTATTTCTGTTTACTGTCCCTGTTAACATAAACCCCCCAAGTCTAACTATCATCGGGTCATATTGGTTAAGTGGGAAGTTATGGGAAAGTGACTGACTGGATAGAACCACAGCAGCTTGAACGGAGTTGCAACTTGAATTCGGACGTCTATCGTTTGACCTCCATTAGATTGTGCGTTGCTACGTTAGAATTTTATTTACTGAGACTATTGAAGGATATTTTGCCAACTTTCATCAGTTCATAATTTATAGGAGCAGAATTAGACCATTCGGCCCATCAAGTCTACTCCGCTATCCAATCGTGGGTGATATATCTTTACCTCTCAACTCCATTCTCCTGCCTTCTCCCCGTAACCCCTGTCACCCGTACATATGTATGGGTCGGAGTCCGGATCGGCGGAGCGGTCAACGGGTCCCCGGACCCGGCTCGGCACCACGGAGGCGTGAAGTGGGGCGTCGACGGTCGATGAGGGAGGTGAGGGGAGAACAATGGACAATTAGGGAGGTGGTGGGGGTGAACAAATGACAATAGAGGAGCCGGGGGAGGTGGGGGGAGAGAACAGAAGTAGGAGCAGGCATGCTTTGTAACTTCAGCGCCGTAGGTGGCAGCTATTTGTATACATTGGGTATGCAACAAAGAATCTCACTATGTCTAGTCACATGTGACAATAAAGTATTCCATTGCATTCATCAAGAATCTGTCAATTTCCACCTTAAAAATACCATTGTCGACCTCCAATAGCCGTTTTGTGCCAATGAATTACACACTCACCACCCTCTGACTAAAGAATTTCCTCTGGTCCTAGACTCTCCACTCTATCCGGGCATTTCCCTACACAGCAAGTTTAAATAAGGTACCCCCTCATTCATCTAAACTCCAGCAAGTAGAGACCCAATGCCGTCAAACACTTATCATTTGTTAACCCAATCATCTATAACATAATAACGTTACTTAAATTGTCATTTGATTTTCACACATTTCATGTCCCTTCCCTCAGTCAAATGTTTCAAGTCAAATATCAAATTTTAGAGGGCATAGCTTTATGGTGAGAGGGACAAAGTTTAAAGGAGATGTGCAGTTTTGCACACAGAGGGTGGTGGGTGCCAGGAACACGTTGCCAAGAGTGGTCGTATTGGCAGATATGATAATGGCATTTCAGAGGTTTTTGGAGAGGGACATGGATATACAGGGAATGAAGGCATGTGGATTATGCACACGCAGAGAAATGTTGGCCTTGGCATCATGTTCAACACAGGCATGGTGGGCCAAAAGACTTGCTCCAGTGCTGCACTGTTCTATGTTCCATGTTTTATTAGCTTCTATTCAGTTTTTCACCCCTGTATAAAAGTGTCTTCATATGACACGATACGATACCGAAGAACTTTATTTATCCCAGGAGGGATATTGGTCTGCCAACAGTCATAAAACACAACAAGGTACATGAAATTAAAGTGATGAGAGGAAATTGGGGATGTGCAAAGATTTAGGGGGCGGGGATGTACAGTTTACAGGGAAAAAGGATCTCCTGTGACGTTCTGTGCTGCATCTTGGTGGAACACGTCTGTTTGCTGAATGTGCTCCTCAGTTGACCGGTGTTAGGGGGTGAGGGGGTGAGCTGTGTTGTCCAGGATGCTCCGCAGTTTGAGGAGCATCTTCCCCCATTAAAAACAAGAGAGAAACCAGGGAGCAGGTAGGACCACTAAAGAAGTAAGGAGGGAATTTGTGCTTGGAGTCAGAGGATAGAGGTGTGCTACTAAATTAGTACTTTGCATTTATATTCACCAAGGAGAAAAGCACAGAGTTGGATCAGAGGGAGAACACTAATATGCAAGGCAGTTATGATAATGGCATTGAATATACTTTTGGATAGGCATATGGATATGCAGGGAATGAAAGGATATGGATCACGTGCCGGCAGACAAGAATTGGTCTTGGCATTATGTTTGGCTCAGACATTGTGGGCTGAATGAATGGTTCCCATGCTGCACTATTCTACATTCTATGTTCCTTGGTCATCATCATCATCGGCGGTCACTCGCCTATGACTGTCCTCTCCTGGAGGATGCCTGTGCGTGACTTTGTTTAACGTGGGGAGACTGGTGCACAGGCAGCCACCACGGGTTCCTTGACAGATCTGGGTCAGGGTCCAGTGGCATGGAGTCCAAGACGACCAGAGACCCTTTTCTGCTGCAGCCTTCATCCACCTTTTGTGACGCTCCACTAAAGCCAGCCATCATCCTCTGCCTGTTCCACCATTGAGGTCTTAGGTATGAGGAGAACATAATAGCTTGTATAGTATAGTGCAGTAACCAATGATATTTTGCTATTGCGGTGTTTTGTAGAATGGGTGAAGTGAGGGGAGAGTCTAGAGAGGGAGGCACTATGGAAATTGTTACTTCACAATATCCAGTATTGCCATGCATAAAATGTGGCACAGGGGTGTGCCAGCTTCATTTAAACTGAATTTATGCAATACCTTTCTAGACTCTCATTAGAGATTAGATCCCTGGAGTGGGCCAATTAAGTAACAGGATCATATCACCTTATCAACAATAACAGGGCAGTCTGGTGCCAGTAGAACTCCCTCGGTGACCTGACTGGATCCAAGTGTTGTAGATTATAATGCTGTGTGTACCTTATATATTCCCATGACTGAATCAGCATATGTCTTGCCATTCTTCAAAAAATCAGCATGTATTTGGTTCGATGCTTCTGATGCTTAGTGTGGGAGCTGGACAAATCCTGTTGTATGGATTTCATTATAGTGTCAAAGCCTACCTCCATTAATATTGCCCGTGTCAAACTAAATATAATTCTGGGCTCTTCTCATTTCATGCAGTGTTTCAGTTGGCATTTTCATTTTAAAAGATGATGTAATGTGAGTGTGTGAGACTCATTCTATATCGGAGAAAGTTCTTAATTACAACCTCTGTCAGCTTCGATGTGTGATAATAGTCCTCTGGGCTAGGTTAGTTTAGTTTAGCTGAGAGATACAGCATGGAAACAGGCCCTTCGGCCCACAGAGTCCACACCGGCCAGCGATCCCCGCACACTAACACTATCCTACAAACACTAGGCACAATTTACATTTGTACCAAGCCAATTTACCTACAAATCTGTACGTCTTTGGAGTGCGGGAGGAAACTGAAGATCTCGGAGAAAACCCACGCTGTCACAGAAAGAACATACTTATGCCCCTGTCCCACTTAGGAAACCTGAACGTAAACCGCTGGAGACTTTGCGCCCCACCCAAGGTTTCCGTGCGATTCCCGGAGGTTCCCGGAGGTTTTTGTTAGTTTCCCTACCTGCTTCCACCACCTGCAACCTCTGGCAACCACCTGCAACCTCCGGGAGCCGCACGGAAACCTTGGGTGGGACGAAAGTCTCCAGCGGCTTCCGTTCAGGTTTCCTAAGTGGGACAGGGGCATAATTCCACACAGACAAACACCCTTAGTCAGGATCGAACCTGCGTCTCTGGCGCTGTAAGGCAGTAGATCTACCCGACCCCTAGAGTGGCCAAGCATCACTGATTTCCTTCTATTTATCTGGTTCCTCAATTGTCCAACACCTATTCTTTGAAATAATTTCTTGACTGTTGAACTAAATAAGTTAATTGAACTTATGCAATACTTCTGGATTGCACCAGATATGATCATGAAACCCATCATCTCACTCTCGCCTTTTAACTTAGTTTAGTTTAGTTTAGTTGTTCAAGCTAGTTTAGAGATACAGCATAGAAACAGGCCCTTCTGTCCACCGGGTCCATGCCGACCATCACTCACCCATTCACACTAGTTCTGTTATTCAATTTTCCCATCCACACTCTACATACTAGGAGCATTTTATTTTTACAGGGGCCAGTTAACATACAAACCTGCATATCTTTGGGATGTGGGCGGAAACCAGAGGAAACCTACAAGTTTATATGGATATTAGGAGCTCTTACCTGCCAAGAGTAGAAAAGCAGAATTAAGGGGCATTCTGGGTGACAATTTGAGATATGTTGAACTGTAATTTTTCTATTAGTTGTGCAAAGCCTAATGAATAAGAGTAAACACATATCTGAGTTAAGCATGAAGAAAGGCACAAAATGCTGGAGTAACTCTGCGAGACAGGCAGCATCTCTTTAGAGAAGGAATGGGTGACGTTTGGAGTTGAGTCCCTTCATCAGATCTGAATTAAGCATGATCATTGGCATAAAGAAACAAAACCAAAGCAATTGTTTTAAAATAAAACATCATTGAGTTCAGCCATTTGCAAAGTCAGGGTTGTGGGAAATACAGTTCTATCATGAGGTAACGTCTACCATCATTTCCCTATGAGACTCCCTAATTGCCTCAACTACCAGCTGCTGTAACCGTTTTCATGAGCAATGATAACAAAGAAATCTTAAGAATCATGTTACCTTTCACCTGACATAATTTCTCCAAAACGTTTCACCTGTGTCGGCCTCACCAACTATCAAAAGCTTCCCATTGTATCCAGGCCACAAAGACCAAATCATGCCAAATGTCGAGAGTGTTCACTAAGTCATAGAAAGGTAATCAAAGCTTTCCTTTCTGGTCAACAAAATCCACAGTATTCCATCACCAATGGCTCAATCCATTGTTTCCAATGTATGATCAGAGGATTGTGTTCAATAGTTTCTCTGATATTTTGCAATATTTTTGTGTCCAGCCAGAAATGAAAGCAAATGAAGGGTTAAAAGACACCACAATTTATTGAAGTAATTATAGCTGTTACAAAAATTACATTTATAAAATATAACCTAAAATCTTTCAGGCTTTGATAGGACGAGTTGCACATGCAAGTCGTCACCAATTAACTTTGGAAAGAAACACCGCACCTATTAGGAATAAAACAGGAATGGAGGCCAAACAAAGTTGATTTTGCTCCTTTGCTATTTGCCCATTTTATTCCGTTCAAGCCTAATCATCTCTTATAATACATAACTCAATATTTTAATGAAATGCTGGTTTTGCTATTAAAATCGTTTTACTACCATCATTGTAAAATTATGAATATAGAGCATATTAACCGAGACCGGTACAGCACAGGAACAGGCCCTTCATCCCACAATGAATACATCAAATATGTTGGGTGTTAAGCTAATCTCCTCTGGCTTGACAAAACCCATATCCCTCCTGAATTTCCATATGTCTATCCTAAAGCATCTTAAGTGCCATTATCAGTCTGCCTCCAGCACCAACCCAGACACCCACCGTTCTCTATGGAGAAAAAAACATGTTCCGCACATCTCCTTTAAACTTTGCTCCTCTCGCTTTAAAGCTACCCCCTCTTCACTTTGACATTTCCACCCGGGGAAAACGTTCTGACTGTTTCTATCTGCCTGACTCTATCTAGACCTCTCATAACCAGAAAACCATTATCTATTGTAGCAGTCATGGTTAAGGTCAGGTGCCACACTGCAAGAACTGCACATCTGCACCATCTGCGCAGTGGTGCAGCTGTAGAATCATTGTCTCACAAGCACCAGAGACCTGGGTTCAATTTTGACCTCGGGTGCTGGCTGTGTGTAATTTGTACCTTCTCCCTGCGACTGCACGTGCTGCCCTAATTCAAGTCGTGGTGCCTGATCGAGTCTGTGGACTTCAGCTTCTGCAGCCCCGAGGCGGGTTTGCCCCAATGTAGCCACTTCTACTCTAGATTTCCATCTCGACTAACATCAACAAACCCAATGGCCAACCATCAGCAGTTAAGATCAGCAACGTGGTACAATATTAAAGTGTCTCCAACATCTTCAATAGAGATTTCTATGGTGTATCCCATCCGCCGACCTCATCCGCAAATTTAACTTTCCCTAATCTTTCTGCAACCTCATTGCAGAAGAAAAACACAATTGGAAAAGATTAGAAAAATATATACTTAACCCTTGCCGAGTCAGAGTGAGCTGCAGGAAAGGATGACCACTTTTGATATCCAAAACTGAGCAATGAGACTTGGAGACAAAGGACTCCTATTTTTCGATGGTGTAATGTGAAGGGAGGTTCCCTGGTGGAGCTGGCACCGTGCAGCTGAGGCACTTTCCCCGTCATACCTCCCCTGGGGCATTGTCACCTCATTCAAAAAGATAAACCTCCGTCTTCATTGCTGAGCTGCAGAAATAACTCGCATATGTTGCCAAATAATTTATTCCCATCTTGATAGATGAACGGATCAAACCGGGGCCGTAGTCCTGTGGGGAAAATCCTTCTCTTGCGAAATAAAGCATTTTGATTTCGATTCTGTCAAACATTTCATAAAATTATATTGGCTGCACAAGAGCAGGAACAGGCCTTACAGCCCATATCTAAACCCTATAAACAATCTGCTGGAAGAAGTCAGCGGGTTAGAGAGCCATAGAGTCATAGAGTCACTCAGCCCTCTAGCCCAGCTTGCCCATACCGACCAACATGACCCATCTACACGCGTCCCACTTGCCTGAATTATTCATGTACCTGTCTAATTGCTTCTTAAATGTTGCGATAGTCACAGCCTCAACCACCTCCTCTGGCAGCTCGTTTCATACACTCATCAGCCTATGTGTGAAAAAGTTGCCCCTCAGATTCCCATAAAATCTTTTCCCCTTTACCTTACACCAAGGTCCTCTGGTTCTCGATTCCCCTACTCTGGTCAATAGACTGTGCGTCTACCCGATCTATTCCTCCCATGAATTTATACACCTCCATAAAATCACCCCTTATCCTCCAGCCCTCCAACAAATGGTCGACGTTTTGGGTTGAGGTCCTGCATCAGGACATTACTACACCCACGTTTCATTTGTTTTTGTGTCTCCATGCATATCCAAGAGTTTATGCTCCACATCATTCTCTTCTTATTTTATCCCATCCCATTTCCTCCCCTTTCTTTAACCATGACTTTTTCAAAGTTTCCTTGACTTGCGCGGCAACACAAGCAAATATAGTGGTAAAATAGACACATTGCATTCTAGGCTTCACCCGTCAGGGCATTGAGTATAAGAGTCAGGAAATCCTGTTACATCTGTATAAAACGTTGGCTAGAATGCATTGGGGGCATTCTGTGCAGTTCTGGTCACCGCAGGTTGTGGAGGCTTTGGAAAGGGTGCAGAGGAGGTTTACCAGAATTATGTCTGGATAAGAGGCTATTACCTGTAAGGAGAGGTTGGACAAACTTGAGAGTGGACCTAATAGAAATATATAAAATTATGAGAGGCATAGATCGGCTAGGCAGAAACTTTATCCCAAGGTAGAAAGGAGATGTGCGTGGCAAGATTTTACACTGTGTGTGTGGAACGTGCTGCCAGGGTGGTGGAAGCAGACATGATAGTAGCGTTTTAGAGGCTTTTAGATAGCACTGTGGATATGCAGGGAATGAAGGGATATGGATCATGTGCAGGTAGAGGAGATTAGTTTAACTTGGCATCATGTTTTGCACAGACATTATGGTCCTGTTCTCGTGCAGTACTGTTCTATCTTCCATGTTCCTCAAAAAACTCAACATAAGTTCAGATAACTCAGCAGAATCGAGCAATTGAATATATTCTGTGTCTGTTCTATGGTGCTTCTCCACACTGCATAAACGCATTGAGTCATTAAGAAAGCTGAACTTCTTGCCGTGGAAAACCTGCATGTGAATGATTGCTACATTTTCCCCTGATAATCATCCATGTTTGTTCATTTCTAAATCAGTTTGCACAAAAGTGAAAATCTAAGATTTATAATGATCAACTTAACATTAAATAGCAACATCCATGAACTGCAAAAGTAAATTGATAATTGCTTAATTCAAGCATAAATCCTCAGCTGTGTATGTTTTAAATTCTACTGCTATCTAATTAATCATTTTGAAGAGAATTGAGAAATAAATAACTATAAATACTAGAAAGTTGAAACATTAACTCTGCTTCCTTCCATGAATGTTGCCTGTCCTACAGAATAATTCCAGCTTTTTCTCGTTTTATCCAAAGGCAAGTATTTTTTTTATGAAAGAAAATCGTCCTGCTTGTGAAGTAGTTACTGCTGGTGTAACAGCTAATTCTCACAAAGACAGAATTAATCTAAAGAAAACGAATTCAGCTTTTTAGAGATACAGCATGGAAAGAGGCCCTTCAGCCCATCGAGTCCACGCAGACCATCGGTCACCCGATCGCACTAATTTCATATGATCCCACTTCCTCATCCACTCCCTACACAATGGGTGTAATTTACATAGGCCAATTTTACTTCGGAGTCACATGAGTGACTACGTGAAGAACCCACCCAGCGCGCAGGCGCGGCATTACGTCAGCAGTGCAACAGCGGCAGCAGCTGGAGCCAGGCTCTCCAGCTGCAGCATAAAGACGAGACCTCAGGTAAGTGCCTTTTTTGTTACAGAGTTTCGCTAGAGAGAATATGGCCTCTCGCAAGCGACCAGCCAGGAGGACTGCCTGCCCTACTCCACCCGAGGACGGGTCCATAGCGGGACGGCAGCCTCTCGCAGCGGAGGAGCTTTTTCAACGCTCCCGCTCACCCGACACCGAGCCGCCCCCAGTGCTGCAGATTTCAACGCCCCGCACAGGGAGGAAGGCGACACATAAAACCGACCGGCCAGTGTCCTCCGATGAATCGGAGGAACGGGAACACTCTCCCCCACCGAAAAGGGGAGATGCTCGGATCAGCTGCATGAGGCAGCTCCTCGAGCGTATGATAAATGAGGAGATGCGGCATCTCCCAGGAGGACGGGCTTTGGCCTCCTCCTCTCTACACCCTTCTGTACCCTCTATGTTCGAGGGCAGTAAGGGAGGCCAGGACTGGGCTGGCCTATCCCAAGGGCAGGCGGAGGACATCGTCAGCATGCCGGGCGTGCCGGAAGAAGAGCTACTGGGTGTAGTGGGCCGATATGCGGCACCACCAACAACTGGGATGGTGTTGCCACCCAGAATGGCGGCAACTATAAACAGGCTGTCCAACAACCCGCTGCAGGACAAGGCTGTCCAGCAGGCCCTTGACAACTACATCGCGCCAGAAAATTGCGAGGCGCTGAGGGTCAAGACGGTCAATGGGCAGATCTGGAACCAGCTGGGGCAGCAAATAAGGGCTCAGGAGGTCAAAATGCAGCGAGTCCTGAAGCTCCACTCAGCAGCCGTCACCGCCTTTGCTCGGTCCGTTGGGGATGAAGACCTGACCATACCCCAGCAGGATGCCCTCGCACTGATGTGCAGCACCACGTATGAGCTAAACAACCTACGGCGGGACAACATCAGGCCTGCCCTCAACCCAACATATGCCGGCCTCTGTAAAGCTCCAGCGCCCGAACGACAGGCGCTGCTATTTGGTGCGGATCTGGCCAAAAGGCTCAAGGAGTTGGAAGAGGCGGCAAAACCAGTAGGCCTCATGAGGGCAGGGCCAGGACCGAGCAGGGTGAAGACACCCAGTTGGCCGCACGCCTCGGTAGCCACCAGCAGATACCGAGCTGGTGAAAGCCTGGTGACCGCCTCCCACTACCCCCAGTGCTCTTTTTTAGAGCGGGGCCCAGGGCGGAGCCGTGGGAAGATGCGCCGCCCCACCGCAGCACCAACACGGACAACCTTGGGCCAGACCCACCGAAAACGACCCCACAAGTGAACATGGAGGTAGGTGGGTCTGGTTCCTGTCAACATACACAGACAAAGGGTGTAGTATTAACAGGGGGACGTTTGAGGTTCTTCAAGCATGTTTGGTGCTCCCTTACTAACAATCAGTTTATACTCAACAGTATTAGTGGATACAAAATTGAGTTCAAACCAGGCGTAGAACCGCCAGTTCAGCACATGCCCCAAAGGGTGTTCCTTCCCTCGGCAGTTGAGAAGGTAGAAGGACAAGCTGAACTTGATCGGCTCGTGGCTAAAGGCATCATAGAAATGACCACACACGAGCCGCAAGAATTTGTATCAAATATTTTTCTCAAAACCAAAAAAGATGGTGGATGTCGCATTATTATTGATCTGACATCACTCAATCAGTCTGTTGAGTATCAACATTTCAAAATGGAGACATTTGTCACTGCCAGACAACTGATCTCCAAGGGATACTACATGGCAAGCATAGATATCAAAGATGCTTACTATTTGGTACCCATTCATAAAGATTACTTTAAATATCTGAAATTTATCTGGAGGGGCCAGCTATGGCAGTACCGAGCTTTGCCCAATGGTTTAACGACAGCTCCCAGACTATTTACGAAAATTCTTAAAGAACTAAAACATTTAGTAGTGGCCTATCTGGACGATGTTCTCATATTAGGAAGAACACGGGAACAAGCTGTCGCAGGAGTGTTAGCCACTAAACAACTCCTTGAAACTTTGGGTTTTATCCTTCACCCAGATAAATCAATATTGGAGCCTACTACTAACATGGATTACTTAGGCTTCACTATTGACACGATTCACATGACTGTCACTCTGCCCAGAAACAAAACAGTTTCACTCATTGAAGCTTGTAGCCATTTAATTGCTACACCGCAACCTAGAATACGGCATGTAGCCAGAGTTATTGGCTCTATAGTAGCAGCATTTCCGGCTGCCCAACATGGGCCCTTGCATTATCAAAATCTACAAAGAGCAAGGACTCATGCATTACGCCTTCATAGGGGGCATTATGATCGCAAAATGGATTTACCCGCTGAAGCCAAATCAGAACTTCAGTGGTGGGTTGACAATATTTGGCACAGTCACAGTCCTATCGCCGTAACCAATCCTAACATAACCATTGCAACGGATGCCAGTGCTTTAGGCTGGGGAGCTACTAACTCCATAGACAGCACAGGTGGCAGATGGACTAACTCAGAGGCATCGCTACTACAATCACTGGGCATTAACTTTTTGGAAATGCTCGCCGCCTTTTATGGGCTAAAAGCATATGCATCTGGTATGCGGCACGTGCATGTTAGAATTATGATCGACAACACTACGGCAGTATCTTATATCCAGCACATGGGTGGCATTAAATCAGTATCATGCGACAAATTAACTGCTATAATCTGGCAATGGTGTGTCGAGAGACATATTTGGCTATCAGCTGCCTATTTACCAGGCAAGCTAAATTTAGTGGCGGACACCAGGTCACGAAAATTCAACGACAACATCGAATGGATGTTGGACCCAAAATTATTTGCTAAAATTGTCAAGCAATATGGTACGCCAGATATAGATTTGTTTGCGTCTAGGTTAAATCACCAACTACCCATGTATGTGGCTTGGGAACCAGACCCAGAGGCAGCAGCGGTAGATGCCTTCACGCTGGATTGGGGAAATTTCTTTTTCTATGCTTTCCCTCCGTTCTGCCTCATCAGTCGGGTACTCCAGAAAATTCAGGCAGACTCAGCCTCTGGCATTCTGGTCGTGCCCGACTGGCCTACCCAACCATGGTTCCCAATGTTCCACGACATGGTGGTAGAGACACCAATGGTCCTTCAACACCACCCCCAATTATTGACTCACCCGGTAACTGGCATTAGCCATCCATGCCACCAAAAATTGAAACTCCTGGTTTCCAGATTTTGAACAGGCCTTACCGGGGATTGGGGTTATCAGACAGAACAATCACCACCATGTCGGCATCCCTGAGAGTTTCCACCAAGAAACAGTACCTGACCTTCATCAGGAAATGGGAACAGTACTGTCTGGACGCAGGGACATCCTACAAGACGGCTTCGATCTCGGATGTGCTGGAGTTCCTGGCCCACCTGCACCATGATCTCAAGATGAGCTACAGTGCCATCAATACGGCTCGGAGCGCACTGTCCGCATACCTCATGCCGATAGAACAGCATAGTGTGGGATCCCACCCTCTGGTCATCAGACTCCTTAAGGGGATCTTTAATACCAAACCCCCAACACCTAGATACACTCACATGTGGGATGTGAGTGTAGTTCTGACACACCTTCGAGGTTGTCCTCCGGTGGGATCCCTGAGCCTGGAACAGGCCACTTATAAAACCCTCATGCTCATGGCGCTTGTCTCAGCTCAAAGGGTTCAGTCGCTCCATCAGCTAAATCTGAACTACATGGTGACCACCCCAGATACCATTACTTTCACCATGCCGGGGTTGGTAAAACAAAGTAGACCAGGTACATCAAACTCCCCGTTGATCTTCCGGGCTTACCCTCCAGAACCTAGGCTGTGTGTGGTGACCCACCTTCATCATTATCTAGACACAACCCAAACGCTTAGAGGGAGAGAGAAAAGCCTTATGGGTTAGCCACAGAAAGCCTTTTGGACGGGTAACCAGCCAAACATTATCCAGATGGTTGAAACAGGTCCTCAGCATGGCAGGGATTAACACAAATGTTTTTAAATCCCATTCAACCAGGGCAGCGTCCACCTCAGCGGCGGATAGGATGCAGGTTCCCCTAGACCACATCCTCAGAGCAGCGGGATGGTCAAGGGAATCGACATTCCAACGATTTTACAAGAAACCGCTGATGGAACAGGACGTCTTTGCGGATACCATTTTAAAAACCGCAAAGTTATGATTTAAAGCCCATGGGAGCAATTTTTTGTTATAGTTAATAAACATTTCTTTTATAACTAAACAAACTTGTTGGTCTCTAGCTACCACTTCCTCCCTCGATGATCTTTCGGCAGTGAGTGATATAACTGTTACACGGTTTGAAATCACAGACCTTTGAAGTCTTCACGTAGTCACTCACGTGACTCCGAAGTAAAATAGTAAGATTAAACGAGTACTTACCAGTACGAAGTTTGATCTGTATTTTATGAGGAGTTACGATGAGGGATTACGTGCCCTCCGCTCCCACCCTCATTATATAGATCAAATTCGGACTAATGTCTCGTTGGTCTTTACTATCTTTACTTCAACTAGTGTCTATCTGTGATTCCACACCGCTGCTTGGAAGTATGCCGCGCCTGCGCGCTGGGTGGGTTCTTCACGTAATCCCTCATCGTAACTCCTCATAAAATACAGATCAAACTTCGTACTGGTAAGTACTCGTTTAATCTTACTATTAACCTACAAACCCGCACGTCTTTGGGATGTGGGAGGAAAGTGCCGGGGAAAAACCATGTGGTCACTGGGAGAACATGCAAACTCCACACTGACAGCACCCAAGGTCAGGATCAAACCGGAGTCTTTGGCGCGGTGAGGCAGCAGCTCTACTAGTGGCGTGACTGTGCCGCCTAAATATAGAATTTGGATGCTATATTCTTTTTAGCTGATAAAATATAAAATTGTGTAGTAATAACTGCAGATGCTGGTTTACACCGAAGATAGACACAAAATGCTAGAGTAGTAGGATGGGCTGCATCTCTGGATAGATGGAATGAGTGCCATTTCGGGTCGAGACCCTTCTTCAGGCGGAGAGTCAGGGAGAGGGAAACGAGAGATGTGGAAGGGTAAGGTGTGAAAGACGAGAGATCAAAGGAGCTGAAACGCAAGGAGAATGTAGAATAGATCTTTGTCAGCTAGGGGAAGGTGACAATATTAAATTGAGCATGCGGCAGGATTTTTAGTGAGAGTTGCAGATAAGTTTCAAGTTAAATTAGTTGCCTTCAATTCGAGAGTCAAAGGAAGCCACATCTGATTTCAGCACCTCTTGGTTGGAATGTGGAAAGGTGATCCTGGCTGCATCATTAGTTGGGGAGCAGTGGAATAAATACCTGAGATAATTTTGTGGGACTATATTGCTGTCTTCTATAAAAGGGGGTGGGAGAGAGAAATTAAAGTTACAGATGAAAGGTGTAAGTTTTAGAAATAGGAACAGCATCGTCCCAAGAATATGAAAATTCACCTAACTAAATTGCCTTTGTGGTTGGTCCTTTTGTCAGCAGAATCCAATTGGGTGCCAGCTAACAAGTGGAATCAATATATTCTTCAATGCCGTACATGAAACTGCAAAATAATGCTGTTCTAAACTATTTCCCTGACTCTTCCGGTAGGCGGCGCGACTCTGGTCAGCAGCGGCCTCTGCAGCCTGTCCGCGTTTTTATTATTTTTTGTCTGTGTTTTTATGTAGTTTTTGTTATTTTATGTTGGGGTGTGTGTGTGAGGGGGGGGGAAACTTTTGAATCTCTCCCTGCACTGGAGACCCGACCTTTTCTCGTCGGGTCTCAGCTGTCGTTGGGGCCGCAACGAGGAGCGGCCTCCAACAGGAAGAAGCCGGGGACTCAGGTGCCGACTCACCTCACCGTCGCGGAGCTGGCCGAGTCGGAGCGGGTGGAGCGGTGGAGGAGCGTTGCCGCTGCCGCTGCTGCTGCTGCTGCTGCTGCTGCTGCTGCTGCTGCTGCTGCTGCTGCTGCTGCTGCTGCTGCTGCCGCCGCTGCTGCTGCTGAGTCGGAGGCTGCTGCTGCGGGTCTGCGGACGGCGGCACCGGGAGCCCGCGGATCCCTGGAGGGAGACCGCTTTTCGGGGCTCCTGCAACGGCGACTTCTCCCACCCGAGTTGCGGGGTCGAAGAGCTCCTGGAGCGGGGCTTAGCACCACTGCCCCGCGCGGCTTGGAATGCGGGACTTTGCGAGCGCACACCGGGGGCTCCAACATCAAGACCCGGTGTGCGACCTCGCACCACCCGGCGTGGCTTTAATGGCCGCGGGACAATCGCCATCGCCAGCCGGGGGCTTTGACTTTGACTCTGACATCGGGGGGGAGAGAGTGCAGTGGAGAGATAAGTTTATTTGGCCTTCCATCACAGCTATGTGATGGATGTTTATGTAAAATGTAATTATGTTGTGTCTGGGGTCTATTTGTGTGTAATGTATGGCTGCAGAAACGGCATTTCATTTGGACCTCCAGGGGTCCAAATGACAATTAAATATACTCTTGACTCTTGATTTCAGTTCTTCTTGACATTTCCACTCATTCAGTTTTCCAGGAATACATAAAGCAAGCATTTGTTACGTTTGTTTCAGTAAACAAGTTTGGCCGACCTTTCCGAAGTGCATTTCATCATCGGACGTTTATTCTTCATTACAATGTAACTACTCATATAAAATATTTGTGGTTGGTTATGTTGAACAGTCCTTGTTCCAGGCATACGCTGGCACCATGCCCCAATTCAATGCAATATACTGTTCCTTTTCTTCTTTATTTGTTGTGCAACCCTACTTAGCCACTGAACTCGGCATGGATTTGGCCATGATCTGTATTATGTGATATTGATAAAGGCGATCTCTTGGCAATCTCCCCTCCATAGCCTCTAACCATATCGTTCCCTAGTCCTGCGATGCTCGCTTCAACCTCCTCCCAAAAATACGCAAACAGGACCGCCCATTGTTTCTGCCTGCGCCTGCCCCACTGAACTCATCTCCACATACCTTTGTTCTGAACTATCCCCTTGTCCAGTCCCTCTGACCTGCGTCCGAGATGCCTCAGAAATGCCCTTCAACTCTTCAATAACTATTACTAGGCCCCCAATCCCCCATCTGTCTGAAGAAGGGTCTCGACCTGAAACGTCACCCACTCCTTCTCTCCAGAGATGAAACATAGAAACATAGAAAATAGGTGCAGGAGTAGGCCATTTGGCCCTTTGAGCATGCACCGCCATTCAATATGATCATGGCTGATCATCCAACTCAGTATCCTGTACCTGCCTTCTCTACATACCCCCTGATCCCTTTGGCCACAAGGGCCACATCTAACTCCCTCTTAAATATAGCCAATGAACTGGCCTCAACTACCTTCTGTGGCAGAGAATTCCAGAGATTCACCACTCTCTGTGTGAAAAAAGTTTTCCTCATCTCGGTCTTAAAAGATTTCCCCCTTATCCTTAAACTGTGACCCCCTTGTTCTGGACTTCCCCAACATTGGGAACAATCTTCCTGCATCTAGCCTGTCCAACCCCTTAAGAATTTTGTAAGTTTCTATAAGATCCCCCCTCAATCTTCTAAATTCTAGCGAGTACAAACTGAGTCTATCCAGTCTTTCTTCATATGAAAGTCCTGACATCCCAGGAATCAGTCTGGTGAACCTTCTCTGTACTCCCTCTATGGCAAGAATGTCTTTCCTCAGATTAGGAGACCAAAACTGTACGCAATACTCCAGGTGTGGTCTCACCAAGACCCTGTACAACTGCAGTAGAACCTCCCTGCTCCTATACTCAAATCCTGCCTGTCCCGCTGAGTTAGTCCAGCATTTTGTGTCTACTGCCATCTTTACCATTGATATCCAGTCCCTCTACACCTCTATCCCCCACCAGGAAGGTATTGAGGGCCTCCGGTTCTTTCTCATATAGAGACCCAATCTTTTTCCCTCTGCTAACACTCCTCTCTGCCTGGTGGAACTTGTCCGTACCGTCCGTAACTTCATTTTGACTCCTCACATTCTCCAAGTGAAAGGTGCAATCATGGGCACTTGCTTAGCCCCACCTATGCTTGCCTTTTGATTGGTTATGTTGAACAGTCCTTGTTCCAAGCATACGCTGGCTCCATGCCCCAGCTCTATCAATGCTACATCGATGACTGCATTGGGGCTGCCACCTGCACCCATGCAGAACTCATTGATATCATTAACTTTACCACCTACTCTTTTTGCCCTCAAATTCACCTGGACTATGTGTGAACCCCTCTTTCCCTTTTCCTGATCTCTCTTTGTTGCCATCACAGATCACAGATTATCGACTGACAACACTTCAAACCTACCTACTCCTACAGTTATCCGGACTACACATCAACCCATCCTGCCTCTTGCAAATGCACTATCTCTATTTCTCCATCTCCGCCGCATCTGTTCCCAAGATGAGGCTTTCCTTTCAAGGACAATTCCGAGATGTCCTCTTTCTTTAATAAACATGGTTTCCCCCTCTTCTTTCATAGATCCCTCACTTGTTTCTCCTCTGTTCGTCTAAATGTTGGGTGAAATTGGCGGTGCTTTTCCTGATGGCCTGAAAAGTTGCAGATAATTCCATAACATTTAAGAAATATTCCGATAAGTGTTTGAAACACCACAAGGGAATGGTCCATAGAATTGCTGGAAAATTGGGTAGGTATAGTTAATGTGCAGCATGGACAAGATGGGCTGCAGGGCTTGTTTCCGTGCTGCACGACTCCTGGCGAAGCCTCACAGAACTCTTAGAAGCTTAAAATACACCTGGACCATTTCCGACACTTCCCTACCATTCCTTGACCTCACTATCTCCATTGCAGGTGATAGACTTCTGACCGCCATACACTATACACCCACTGACTCCCATGGCTATCTGGACTACACTTCTTCCCACCGTGCTTCCTGTAAGGACTCCATCCCCTACTCCCAATTCCTCCGTCTACGCCGCATCTGCTCCACGGATGAGGCGTTCCACACCAGGACATCTGAAATGTCCTCATTATTCAGGGAACGTGGGTTCCCCTCCTCCACCATAAATGAGGCTCGCACCAGGGTCTCTTCCATACCCCGCAACATTGCTCTCTCTCCCCATCCCCCCACTCGCAACAAGGGCCGAGTCCCCCTAGTCCTCACCTTTCACCCCACCAGCCCACACATACAAAAAGTAATCTTCCATCAGTTTCGCCACCTCCAACGTGACCCCACCACTCACCACATCTTCCCATCTCCCCCCATTTCTGCCTTCCGCAAAGACCGCTCCCTCCATAACTCCCTTGTCAATTCTTCCATTCCCTCTCGTACCACCCCGTCCCTGGGCACTTTCCCTTGCAACCGCAAGAGATGCAACACTTGTCCCTTTACCTCCCCCCTCGACTCCGTTCAAGGACCCAAGCAATCGTTCCACGTGTGACAGAGGTTTACCTGCATCTCTTCCAACCTCATCTATTGCGTCCACTGCTCTAGATGTCAGCAGATCTATATCGGTGAGACCAAGCGGAGGTTGGGCGATCGTTTCGCCGAACACCTCCGCTCGGTCCGCAATAACCTAGCTGACCTCCCGGTGGCTCAGCACTTCAACTCCCCCTCCCACTCCGTCTCCGACCTCTCTGTCCTGGGTCTCCTCCATGGCCACAGCGAGCAGCACCGGAAATTGGAGGAACAGCACCTCATATTCCGTTTGGGGAGTCTGCATCCCGGGGGCATGAACATCGAATTCTCCCAATTTTGTTAGTCCTTGCTGTCTACTCCCCTTCCTCAGCCCCCCTGCTGTCTCCCCCCATCCCCCAGCCTTCGGGCTCCTCCTCCTTTTCCCTTTCTTGTCCCCTCCCATCCCGCCCCCGATCAGTCTGAAGAAGGGTTTCGGCCCGAAACGTTGCCTATTTCCTTCGCTCCATAGATGCTGCTGCACCCGCTGAGTTTCTCCAGCTTTTTTGTGTAATCTTAGAAGCTTAACATCCGTTTGGTTAAGAACTAGGAAGCACAAGTGGATCAAACTTTATTCAAGACTTCAGGTCAGATTAGCTATCAGTTAGACACAAAAAGGTGAAATAACATCGGGTCCGGCAACATCTCTGACGAAAGAGAACAGGTGACGTTTCAGGTAGAGACCCTTCTTCAGATTGTTGGTGTTCACACTGCTGAGTTTTCTTGCACTTAAAGGCCTGGCATTAATTATTCACCATCCCTAATTGCATTACTGTGATCCATTTTCTTAAACTGCTGTAATCCTTTTAGTGTAAGAGCCCAGAGTGCTGTTCAACAGGGAGTACCAAATTAAGAATTAGTGATAATGAGAAATGGCAAAATATTGCTGAGTGTGTATTTTATTGGGGATTTGCAGGTGGCGGTGTTCTATTGGACCATTGCCCTTGTTCTTGGTGGGAGAGTTCATGGGTTTGGAAGGTGCTGACAGACTAGTAACTGTTGGATATTTTGAAGATAATAGAATGTGTATTTACCTCTGTGGAAAGATACTATAGGAAGATATGTTGGCCGTCATCAAACCTCTACTTTTATTTCAATAAATAATCTTTGCTGTTAGTTGAATTATGAAACATTTCCAGCATCTTAGAGCAAGAGAGGTACGGAAAAAAGTGACAGTCTTGATGAGACTATTTCTTTAGCCCCACTATTGATGCTTTACTGCCAAAGACTACAAACTCTACAATTCACTATCTAGGCTTCTCTAACTCTCCATTTCTCTCCTTAAAATTAGTCGGAGGTAGACAAAAATGCTGGAGAAACTCAGCGGGTGAGGCAGCATCTATGGAGCGAAGGAAATAGGTGATTTTTCGGGTCGAGACCCTTCTTCACTCAGTCAAAATTAGTCGGTTATTTTCTCTTATTTAGGTATTAGATTGATTATTGTCTCATGTGCTGAGGTACAGTGAAAAGCTTTGTGTTTCATACTATCGTGAAGAGTAGATGGAGTCAATGGTGGGTGGAATGGGGTACATTTGCAACTCTCAGCAATTTCTAGAACAAAGAACTGCAGATGCTGATTAATACACAATGCAGAGTGCTTTTGCTGCAATTCTGTAGTGTTGACCCACTGACTTACTCCAGTACTTTGTGCCCTTCTCTGCAATTTCTTGAGTTGTTCCTGAAAGAAGTTGACAGAGTTGTTCCTGAAATAAGCTTATGGCTTCATCTCAATTTTTATACGATTATGTTCCAATGGCGTTCCTTTGTAAACAATACTTTCTGTTCCGTTATTTGACCTTAATATTTTTTATCCCACTTCAGATTGTAGTGTAATCTTGCACCATTACGCAGTTGTGTGCTCACCATTGCATGTATCATTATTGCACATACACTGTTTACTTTGTTAGCCTCATGTGAATAAGGAAGTTAATTGCACCTAGCTGCACATGATAATAAACTAAAGATTCAATCCGATCTAAGTGTGCCATAAATGTAAGTCTTTATTGATGTTCTGTATAAAGCAAATCAAACTGAGTAATTATAATGTCTGGAATGATGTGTAAGAAGGAACTGCAGCCGCTGGTTTGAACCGAAGATAGACACAAAAAGCTGGAATAAGTCAGCGGGAATGGCAGCATCTCTGGAGAGAAGGAATGGGGGATGTTTCAGGTCGAGACTCTTCTTCAGACTGGTTAGGGATAAGAGAAATTAGAGATTAGACAGTGATGTGGAGAGATAAAGAGCAATGAATGAGAAATGTGCAAAAAAGTAACGATGATAAACCAAACAGGCCATTGTTAGTTGTTTGTAGGGTGAAAATGAGAAGCTGTGCAAGTTGGGTGGGTGAGGGAGAGAGAGAGAGAGAGAATGCCGGGGTTACCTGAAGTGAGAGAAATCAATATTCATACCACTGCCCGAGCTGCCCGAGCGAAATATGAGATGCTGTTCCTCCAATTTGCGTTTAGTCTCACTCTGACAATGGAGGAGACCCAGGACAGAAAGGTCTGTGTAGGAATGAGAAGGAGAATCAAAATGTCCAGCAACTCTGAGATCAGGTGGGTTCAGGCGGGCTGAGCGAAGGTGTTCCACGAAAGGATCGCCCAGTCTGCGTTTGGTCTCGCCGATGTATAAGAGTACACATCTTGAACAACGGATGAGGTTGGAAGAGGTGCGAGTAAACCTCTAACTAACTTGGAAGGACTGTCGGGGTCCCTGGCCAGAGTCGAGGGAGAATTATAGCGACAAGTGTTGCATCTTCTGCAGTTGCAGGATAAGGTACCTGGGGAGGGGGTGGTTTGGGTGGGAAGGGATGGGTTAACCAGGGAGTTGTGGAGGGAACGGTGTTACAAGGGAACAGGTTCAAGGATCTGACAAGTAGAACAGAAAAAGGCTCCCTCGTACGTTTAGTTGTGAATCAGTTTTATTGGCAAGAGACAACAAAAACAGTGCTTGTCTTGGTATGCGTGGGGTCCAGTTTTACAGAAGCACCTCCCTCTCCCCCTCTCCCCCCTCTCTCCCCCTCTCCCCCTCCTCCCTCTATCACATTCCCTCCCTCCCACTTTCCCTCTCTCCCTCCCTCTCTCCCTCTCCCCCTCCCTCCCTCCGCGGAGCTGATCGCGACTCAGCTCGTCGATGAATCCCTCTCATACATGAACTTGAACTAACTCTGGCTTACTGGTGCCTGCCTTTGTACAGGTAAGAACTCGGCCGTTAAAATAACCGCCAGTAAGTCCTGGCCAAAGCACTGCTCCCGAATTCAAACTATAACCAATGGCAGGGGACTGCATCTGAGTAAGCCCCATCCCTCCCCCCCTTTGGGAACAAACGCTATCAGCTGCAAACTGGCGCGTAAAGCAATACACAGTGCTACAGACTTGGCGCATAAAGCAATACATACAGCGCTGCTGTTTGGCAGGCAAAGGTTTAGCGCATGGGGATTTAAACAAAGAGCTGTCGGCTGCAGCGCTATGGGTTCTAAATATAGTGCTACCGGCCACAGCACATTAAACATAACGCTATGGACTAAACATAGCACTATGGCCAGAGCGCTATGGGTCACAGACTGTTCGGGTAAATTCTCGTATAACAAACGGTCTCTGTGGAAGACGGAAAGGGGTGTAGGGGTGGAGATGGGAAAATGTGGCTAGTGGTGGTATCCCATTGGAGATGGCGGAAATTCTGGAGGTTTATGTGTTTTATGCGATTGCTGATGGGGTGGAAGGTAAGGACTAGGAGGACTCTGTCTCTGTTGCGACGAGGTGGGGGAGCAAGTGCGGAGCAGCAGGGTACTGAGGAAACATGAGTGAGAGCCTCATCTATGATGAGAAAGTGAAACCCTCGATCCCTAAAGAATGAGATCTAGTATGGAACACCTTATCGATGACGCAGATGCGGCATAGACAGAGGAATTAGGAGTTGGGATAGAGTCTTTGCAGGAAGCAGGGTGGGAAGAGGTGAATAGTCTATTTCCTGTGATGGAGACGATGAGATCAAGAAAGGGGAGGAAGGTGCCGGAGATGGTCCAAGTAAATTTGAGTTAAGGATAAAAAGTTGATCAAGTCCATGTGTCAGAACATCAGGAGTTAGCACCGATGCTGTCATCAATATAACGGAGATAGAGTTCGGGGATAAGGTTAGTGTACACCTGAAACAGGGATGGCTCAACTTACCCTACAAAGAAGCAAGCCTAGCTGGGGCCCATGCGGGTGCCCATAGCTACGCCTTGGACTTGGCGGAAGTGGGAAGAGTCAAAGGAGAAGTTGTTGAGGGTGAGGACCAGCTCTGCTAGAGTGTTAGAAGAGGGAAATTGGATGGTTTTGTGGTCGAGGAAGAAACAGAGGGGTTTAAGGCCTTCTTGGTAGGGGCTGGAAGTATGGAATGACTGAACATCCATAATACAGATGGGGGGTGAGGGCTCGGAAAACAGGTCATTAAAGAGGCAAAGGGCAGGTATCCTGGACATAGATCAGAAGAGACTTAGACTTAGATCCTTTATTTGTCATTCAGACCTTTCGGTCTGAACGAAATGTCGTTGCCTGCAGCCATACATGTAATAATAAACAACAAAACACACAATAAACACAAATTAACATCCACCACAGTGAGTTCACCAGGCACCTCCTCACTGTGATGGAGGCAAAAATCTTAGGGTTACTGTCTCTTCTCATCTCTTCTCTGTCTGCGCTGAGGCGATACCCCACCGGGCGATGGTAAGTCAGTCCCGCGGCTCACCGAGCTCCGCGAACGGGCCGGTTCAAGCTCCGCGGCCCGTGGTGGTCGAAGCTGCCGCCCTGCAGTCCAGCGGACACAGCTGTTGCCTCGGAAGCTCCTGAAAACAGGCACTAGCCTGGGACCTGCGAGCTCCCGACGATGTCGTCCACTGGCCCGCGGCCGAGCCCCGGATTCAGGTCGCCGCTGCCAGAACGCCGACTCAGCTACCGGAGCACCGTCTCAGCCCCGCGCCGGGCCACCTCATCCACCGGAGCACAGCCTCAGCCCCGCGCTGGGCTGCCCTCACGGGAGCGCCGTCCCAGCCTCGAGTCGTGCCGCTGCCACCGGAGCGTCGAGTCGTGCCGCTGTCACCGGAGCGTCTCAGCCAGCACCGTCCCAGCCCCGCGCCGGGCCGCCCTCACCGGAGTGCCGAGTCGTACCGCTGCCACTGGAGCGCCTGAACGCCGCCACAGCTCGAGGACGGCCAGCCTCGCGTTGGTGAGTCCTGGCTGGCTCTACCTCTGGACCAGAGATTGTACCAGGGGGTTTAGGATGGAGTTGAGGTACGTGGAAATAATTTCCATGGGACAGGGTCAGGCAGAAACAATGGGTCTGCCAGGCCAGTCGTGTTTGTGGATTTTGGGGAGACGGTAAAACCTGGCTGTGTGGGGCTGGGAAACAATAATGTTGGAGGCTGTGGAACGCAGACAGCCAGAAATGAATAAATCAGTAATGGTGTGTGAGATTAAGGCCTGGTACTCGGCTGTGGGATCATAATCCAAGGATAGGTAGGAGGAGGTGTCTGAGAGTTGTCGCCTGGCCTCAGCCCGGTAGAGGTCAGCTCGCCAGACTACCACGGCACCTCCCTTGTCGGCGGGTTTGATGATAATGTTGGGGTTGCTGCAGAGTGAGCAGAGTGCTGTACGTTCAGAGGGGGTGAGGTTGGAGTGGGTAAGGGGAGTGGAAAAGTTGAGACGGTTGATGTCACGCCGGCAGTTAGAAATAAAGAGGTCCAGAGAGGGGTAGAAGGCCGTTCTGGGGAGTCCAAGAGGATGGGGACTGGTGGAGGTGGGAGAAGGGGTCATCACCGGGTGGTGAGAACTCCAGCCAATAGAAAAAGACACGGAGGCAGAGGCGACGGAAGAAAATCTGGAATGATGATATTGCATTTACTTCTCTTTGAGAATCAAGGTGTCTTTAAATAGAACCATCTTCTTCGAGATTAAATAGACATGATAATGAATACAATTTACCTGGTCAGCCCGAACTGACATGCAGCCCATGTCCTATCTTTTTTTATTTTTTATTTTTTTTATTTTTCAAAGACTATTCAACACATCAAATAATACAACAGATCAAGTCATACACAAAACGAACTTACATTATATCGTGTCATTACAATCATTATTCACAATACTCTCAACCCCACGCGGTGACCAGCGCATGTCCTTTCTTACCACTATTCCAGTCTTTCCTTCTCTCTTCAGTTAGCAACTCTCTCTCTGTTTCAAGTTTATTGTCAAATCAAACTCTGAAACCCATCCCAGTTTATACCTTCCACCCCTACCACCCCCCCACCCCCCCCTATTCATAATATCGAGGTGATATTATAAACTGTGAAGCACATTGTCAAATAGTAAACTCTGAAACTTCCAAGTTTATACGGTTTTGTGTGAAGTCAGTCCAAAATCACTTAATATCTTAATAATTCTTATAACTCTTTTAAAATAATTACATATTTACCTGCTCATTATATTGTATTTGGCCTGTTGCTGTTTTGATTAATGGGTCTGACAAATTCTCAATGTCTTGATTACATTCTTCCACTGCAATGATAGCGAATATAACAATGTGTGGAATGTAACCTGGCTAGTGAATTGCCCAGTAATTACACAGTGTAATTACACAGTGTCATTACTGGGCAATTTAATGGGAAGTGTAATTTACACTTCCCATTAGAATTTATTAAAAATAACAGATTTTAACATTGTGGAGCCCTTTGCAGCAAACGTTGTAATATATTTTTTTGAGGAGTTAATTAATTACATTTACTATTTCTATTCTGGGAGATAAAGCTTTTGTTTCTTGAGCTTTCATCTTAACATTTGTATATGTTTTCTCTGCCTGCTGTCGACTGATGGATAAAAATCCATTTTAAATCAGTCCCTGGTTTGATCTTCAGCACAGGACAGAGTAAGGAAAAACCCCACAAAGTGCTGGAGTAACTCAGCAGGTCAGGCAGCACCTCTGGAGGACATGGACAGGCGGCATTTCCAGCTCGCAACTCTTCTTCAGATATGGAGGAGCAACACTGCTTCAGTGTGGCACCCAACTCCTTGGCCACAGATGCCACTAGAGTCATGATTGAATGCGTCGATATCATGTGGCTGTTACTTGCATGCACTAGAATTTCTATACTTATAATTCTGGAATCCGGAGAGTCAAATGTGGCTACGTTCAATCTCCTTAAACCAGGTAGGGCAAAGGGATGACCAATTAATGGCCAGTATCATTCCGTGTACTGCAGAGAGAAGTCCATCTGGAGTTCCAGTTTGAAGAAGGGTCCAGACCCAAAATGTCACCTATCCATGTTCTCCAGGAATGAGTTACTCCAGCACTATGTCTTTTTTTTTGTAAACCAGCATCTGCAGTTCTTTGTATCCACGGAGCAGTGTAAAGCTGATTGTTGATGCCAGAGATAGTAAATCATTTCCTTTGAGTGAATTTTTAAGTGATTCTGGTTCACTATTCAATGACCTCCTGCATTTCTATTGGAAACGATGCCAGTTTCTCGAGTTTATCATGTGTCACATTTCTGGCCTCATTCTCAGCTTAAAGAGAAGTCCCCGTTTGCTCTGCCAGCAGTGCAAGAACACCCACATTACCCTACTTCCTCGTAACGTGGAGAATTGAATGGTTTATTTGCAATAATAAATAAATTATTATTCATATTTAATTTTTTTTAATTTACTCAATTTAATTTATTTAAAAATAAAATATATTGCAAATAATTTTGCAATTGCAAATAATCGTGATACAGAGACATCTCACAAACCATCTGAGCATATTTTTAATGGTGTGAAATTTCAAAGCCCTATATACAGTACATTCAGAAAGTATTCAGACCCCTTCACTTTTTCCACATTTTGTTACGTTACAGCCTTATTCTAAAATTGATTAAATTATTACTTTTTTTAATCATCAATCTACACACAATATTCTTTAATAAAAAATAGTAAGATTAAACGAGAACTTACCAGTTTGAAGTTTGATCGTTATTTTATGAGGAGTAACGTTGAGGGATTACGTGAAGAAGAACCCCGCCAGGATGCATGCGTGTCATTCTTCAAAGCAGTGGTGTGAAATCACAGATAACTGTAATGACTAAACATAGTAAGATTAGAGAAGAGATACCAGTTGAGTATATGATCAAGCATGGGAGCGGAGAGCACGTAATCCCTCAACGTTACTCCTCATAAAATAACGATCAAACTTCAAACTGGTAAGTTCTCGTTTAATCTTACTATTTTACTTCGGAGTCACGTGAGTGACTACGTGAAGATTTTAAAGCTCTGTGATTTCATGCCGTGGAAATGAGTCCATGCATCACATCTGCCTTGATTATGGGGAGAATAGTGTTAACATCATTAGACATCAATACGATATTGAAAACCCCAACAATAAATATATTAACACCAAATTATAGGCCCTATTTATGGGGTAAATTATATTACAGAACTTAAAATTGTTTCTGCAAATGCTCCAGGTTCAATGACTGGTTTGTTATAAAATCGTCGGAAAGTTTTCTCCGTTGACCATCCTACTGTCTTGAGGATTTGGTCCATAGGAACATCCAACTTCATAGCTGCCGATGTAGCTGCAACCCTGGTGGAGTGAGATTTAAAAATGCTAGTGCCTACTCCAGCCTTTATTAGGACCTGTTTTAGCCATCTAGAGATGGTCTGGACTGTCACTGTTTTGAGTGGCTGTTTGTAGCTGATTACAAGTGACATTTCTTTCCCTCTGATGATCTTAATATACTCCATCTATAATAGTAAGTGTGTTACAATACAGAGACGATCATCTGTCGGGTAGGCCCTGAATTCTGTTTTTAGGCCTGCTGACCCCTGTCTGTTCTGTTTGACTAATTCATTGATGTGAAAAGTTAAATTTCCAGACGAAATAGTCATGTTGTCCAGCCTTAGTTTCTGTAGTGACTGGACCCTTTGTGCCATGACCAAGGCTTGGTACTTTTTCGGCATCCTCCGTGGACGTTGAGGCGCCGGTGTCTGGATCTGTAGTTGGGTCGGTGTTGAGGGTTAGTGCATTCCCCAGGAAGGCTGGTCTGGGCCATGGCCTAAAAAGACCAATGTTGAGTGTTCCTGGCCTTTGAGCTTTCACCAGTTTGTCTTGGTCGACTGGTGGTGCGTAGGGGTGCTTTTTCTGGCCCAAGTAGTTTTTAGACATTGCTTTAATGAGCCCCAGGGTTTTACCCTCTTCGTCAAGTTCTTTTACCTGTTTTGATAAGTTGCCTCCAAATAGTAATATTGGTGGTTTGGAGGTTCCAGGTTTGCATAGGCCTGCAAATTAGGGTCTAAAGCCGGTTGGATGGCACACTTCCTAATACTGTTTATTCGTATTAGTAGTTGCAAATTAAAGCCAGTGCATCCTGGTGATCTTGTGTCATGTCTTTTTTGTTTATTGTGCGGGGCGAAAACCGTAATTCCCGCTGTTAGGACTTTCAGAACTTTCTGTAGTTTCAAGTCCCTGGCTCTGATTGAGGCTCCGACATGTTCCCAAATACACTGGTTGACACTGGGAACATTCAGAGTTTTGCAGTTCCCTGGTTGTAAATGTCTTGCTGTGGTGTCCAATAATGCCTGTCCTTATAGCTGGTTGAATGACAAGTAGTCGATACTTGCAGCTATTTTAGGTTCCAGGTTTTGGGCAGTTTGGTCAGGTTGAATAAACTGGGACACCATATCCAATAGGTTTTCTTGCACCCCATGTGCACTAGGGGTATGTTCTGCACCCCTCGTCAGGGTCAGCCCAGAATTGACCCCCTGTACTCCCCTCTGATGAGGGAGAAACACTGTGCAGCCCTACAAGAGGTACTGCTGTAGGACTTACTAGCTGCCCACTGTGACTAGTCTCCATCTCCCGGAGCCTGTCACTTTGGAGTACTTGCTCCAACAGCCGCTCCAAATGGCTCCAATGCTCTCGGGCACTGGCCACTCGCGGCTGCTCCAGTTCCTGCAGCCGCTCCAACCGGCTCCAATGCTCACGGGCACTGGCCGTCGCGGCTGCTCCTGAAGCTGCTCCTGCTCCAGTTCCTGCAGCTGCTCCAACCGGCTCCAATGCTCACGGGCACTGGCCGTCGCGGCTGCTCCTGAAGCTGCTCCTGCTCCAGCTCCTGCAGCCGCTCCAACCGGCCCCAATGCGCACGGGCACTGGCCGCTCGCGGCTTATTCAGAGTCGGACTCATCGGAGTCAACGACTCTGTTAGTTTTTTGCTTTGCTCTACCGCCCGGCCGTGGCCGGTGCGGGAGCGAAGTCGGGCACAGCTGTTCCCATTACGGGAGATTGGCGTGCCGTTGGCTGCTGCTGCCGGCTGCCCGCAACTCCGCGGTTCTCCCCCGCCAGCTTTTTCGCAGCCTTCGTGGATCTGGTCCATGTCTCCACCTGTAAGGTAAGTGGAAGGAACGCAGAGTCTCTTTACCTGCTGTTCCCGGCTTTCAAATTCTGCCGCTAAGGGGAACGTTTTTCCCCTTGCTGTGACTCATTGCAATACGGGAACGTCGTTTAGAATGTTTAGAAATTTTTGCAAAGTAATTTTTAAAAAAAACAGAAAAATCATATTTACATAAGTATTCAGACCCTTTACTCAGTACTTTGTTGAGGCACCTTTGGCAGTGATTACAGCCCCACGTTGTCTGGGTATGACGCTACAAGCTTGGCCCACCTGTATTTGGGTAATTCCTCCCATTCTTCTCTGCAGATCCTCTCAAGCTCTGTCAGGTTGGATGGGGAGTGTGGATGCACAGCTAGGATCAGGTCCCTCTAGCCGGGCTCTGGCTGGGCCACTAAAGCACATTCACAGACTTGTCAGGAAACCCCTCCTGCGTTATCTTGGCTGTGTGCTTAGGGTCGTTTTCCTGTTTTTTTTTGTTTTTTTTATTACAACAAAATGTATTCAATTATTAAAAATAATATTTACACTACAATAAAACAAGCTAGAACCCACCACCATAATACAATACAAACATATATCCATAATAAACTATTATACAATTATGATACAATCCTTATTGAGGATACATTCAACACCCTGCGGAGCCCAGCGGTCCCGAAACTCCCTCAGGGTGCCCACAGACAGGGCGTATTCCCTTTCTAATCCCACCCGGGCACGGACGTAACCCCGGAAAAGGGGCAGGCAGCTGGCCCGGGTAGAGACCTCCGCCGCCTGGCGCCGTGACTCGCGGATGGCCAGCTTGGCCAGGCCCAGGAGCAACCCAACCAGGACATCTTCAGCCCTACCCTCTCCCCAACGCACAGGGTGTCCAAAGATGAGGATGGTGGGTGAAAAATGCAGCCAGAAGGCAAGGAGCAGCCCCTTTAGATATTCAAACAGTGGCTGCAGCCTCACGCACTCCATGTACACGTGGTACACAGACTCTTCCAGCCCGCAAAAGTGGCAGGCGGCTGGCGAGTCTGTGAACCGCGAGAGAAACAGGTTGCAGGGAACTCCTCGGTGCAATACCCTCCACCCCAGGTCCACAATGTAGAGGGGGAGAATCCCTGCGTAGAGGGACCCCCACCGGGGGCCCCCCTCATGACCGGAAGGCAACACTGACCGCCACTTGGTGTCCGGACGGTGGACCAGGGCGAGGAAGTGCAGGGTGTGGAGGAGGAGCCTGTACAGGACACGCCTCCCCGCGTACAAGAGCAGAGGGGCAGGGGGGTGTAAAATGAAGGTAGAAGCAATAGGTAGCAAGGTGAAAAGTAAAAGTGGCAGGCAGACAAAACCAGGGCAAAAATCAAAAAGGGCCACTTTTCAACATAATTGTATAAGGGGTAAGAGCGTTGTAAAAACAAGCCTGAAGGCTTTGTGTCTCAATGCAAGGAGTATTCGTAATAAGGTGGATGAGTTGAACGTGCAGATAGCCATTAATGATTATGATATAGTTGGGATCACGGAGACATGGCTCCAGGGTGACCAAGGCTGGGAGCTGAACATCCCGGGATATTCAATATTCAGGAGGGATAGAGAGAAAGGAAAAGGAGGTGGGGTAGTGTTGCTGGTTAGAGAGGAGATTAAAGCAATGGAAAGGAAGGACATTAGTTTGGAGGATGTGGAATCGGTATGGGTAGAGCTGCGAAACAATAAGGGGCAGAAAACGCTGGTGGGTGTTGTGTACAGGCCACCTAACAGTAGTAGTGAAGTTGGGGATGGCATCAAACAGGAAATTAGAAATGCTTGCAACAAAGGCAAAGCAGTTATAATGGGTGACTTCAATCTACATATAGATTGGGTGAATCAAACTGGCAGGGGTGCTGAGGAAGAGGATTTCTTGGAATGTATACGGGATAGTTATCTAAACCAACATGTAGAGGAACCAACGAGAGAGCTGGCTATTTTAGACTGGGTATTGAGTAATGAGGAAGGGTTAGTTAGTAGTCTTGTTGTGCGTGGCCCCTTGGGCAAGAGTGACCATAATATGGTTGAGTTCTTCATTAGGATGGAGAGTGACATTGTTAATTCAGAAACAATGGTTTTGAACTTAAAGAAAGGTAACTTTGAGGGTATGAGACGTGAATTGGCCAAGATTGACTGGCAATTAATTCTAAAAGGGTTGACGGTGGATATGCAATGGAAGGCATTTAAAGACTGCATGGATGAACTACAAAAATTGTTCATCCCAGTTTGGCAAAAGAATAAATCAGGGAAGGTAGTGCATCCATGGATAACAAGGGAAATCAGGGATAGTATCAAAGCAAAGGATGATGCGTACAAACTAGCCAGAAAAAGCAGCATACCGGAGGACTGGGAGAAATTCAGAGACCAGCAGAGGAGGACGAAGGGCTTAATTAGAAAAGGAAAAATGGATTATGAAAGAAAACTGGCAGTGAACATAAAATCTGACTGCAAAAGTTTTTATAGATATGTGAAAAGAAAGAGATTAGTTAAAACAAATGTAGGTCCCTTGCAGTCAGAAACAGGTGAGTTGATCATGGGGAACCAGGATATGGCGGACCAATTGAATAACTACTTTGGTTCCGTCTTCACTAAGGAAGACATAAATGATCTGCCGGAAATAGCAGGGGCCCGCGAGGAATTGAGTGAAATCCAGGTTAGTCGGGAAGTGGTGTTGGGTAAATTGAATGGATTAAAGGCCGATAAATCCCCAGGGCCAGATAGGCTGCATCCCAGAGTACTTAAGGAAGTAGCTCCAGAAATAGTGGATGCATTAGTAATAATCTTTCAAAACTCCTTAGATTCTGGAGTAGTTCCAGAGGATTGGCGGGTAGCAAACGTAACCCCACTTTTTAAGAAGGGAGGGAGAGAGAAAACGGGGAATTACAGACCAGTTAGCCTAACATCGGTAGTGGGGAAACTGCTAGAGTCAGTTATTAAAGATGGGATAGCAGCACATTTAGAAAGTGGTGAAATCATTGGACAAAGTCAGCATGGATTTACGAAAGGTAAATCATGTCTGACGAATCTTATAGAATTTTTCGAGGATGTAACTAGTAGCGTGGATAGGGGAGAACCAGTGGATGTGGTGTATCTGGACTTCCAGAAGGCTTTCGACAAGGTCCCACATAAGAGATTAGTATACAAACTTAAAGCACATGGCATTGGGGGTTCAGTATTGATGTGGATAGAGAACTGGCTGGCAAACAGGAAGCAAAGAGTAGGAGTAAACGGGTCCTTTTCACAATGGCAGGCAGTGACTAGTGGGGTACCGCAAGGCTCAGTACTGGGACCCCAGCTATTTACAATATATATTAATGATCTGGATGAGGGAATTGAAGTCAATATCTCCAAGTTTGCGGATGACACTGAGCTGGGGGGCAGTGTTAGGTGTGAGGAGGATGCTAGGAGACTGCAAGGTGACTTGGATAGGCTGGGTGAGTGGGCAAATGTTTGGCAGATGCAGTTTAATGTGGATAAATGTGAGGTTATCCATTTTGGTGGCAAAAACGGGAAAGCAGATTATTATCTAAACGGTGGCCGATTGGGAAACGGGGAGATGCAGCGAGACCTGGGTGTCATGGTACACCAGTCATTGAAGGTAGGCATGCAGGTGCAGCAGGCAGTAAAGAAAGCGAATGGCATGTTGGCCTTCATAGCAAGAGGATTTGAGTATAGGAGCAGGGAGGTTCTACTGCAGTTGTATAGGGTCTTGGTGAGACCACACCTGGAGTATTGCGTGCAGTTTTGGTCTCCAAATCTGAGGAAGGACATTATTGCCATAGAGGGAGTGCAGAGAAGGTTCACCAGACTGATTCCTGGGATGTCAGGACTGTCTTATGAAGAAAGACTGGATAGACTTGGTTTATACTCTCTAGAGTTTAGGAGATTGAGAGGGGATCTTATAGAAACTTACAAAATTCTTAAGGGGTTGGACAGGCTAGATGCAGGAAGATTGTTTCCGATGTTGGGGAAGTCCAGGACAAGGGGTCACAGCTTAAGGATAAGGGGGAAATCCTTTAAAACCGAGATGAGGAGAACTTTTTTCACACAGAGAGTGGTGAATCTCTGGAACTCTCTGCCACAGAGGGTAGTTGAGGCCAGTTCATTGGCTATATTTAAGAGGGAGTTAGATGTGGCCCTTGTGGCCAAGGGGATCAGAGGGTATGGAGAGAAGGCAGGTACGGGATACTGAGTTGGATGATCAGCCATGATCATATTGAATGGCGGTGCAGGCTCGAAGGGCCGAATGGCCTACTCCTGCACCTAATTTCTATGTTTCTATGTTTCTATGTCTTGGAGGGAGACGAAGGGTGTCGAGGAAAGGCGGCTCAAATTGTGTGGGACCGGCTCCCGGGATGGATTACAGCGCCTGGGTCCGATCAGTACTTCCGGCTGAGTGGGGGCTTGTTCAACCACAAGTACTCCACACGTTTGAGCCCCCCGGTCACCCGGTGGGGTGGGACAAGGACCGGCTGCTCTCACGCCCGGGCCGTCACCCTCCGCCAGCGACCAGGTTCCAGACTCTCAACAAGTCCCTGTAGAAGCCAGGCATCCCCATCAGGACCGCACGGCTGACCCCCACCACCGGGATCCGCGTACATCGTTGAAGGCAGCGGCTCCGTTGGAAAAAGTGCGTTGCCAGCTTGTGCCACCTGGGAGGACGCCCTGAGTACAGGTATCTCTGCAAGGTCCTGAGGCGGAGAGCCGCCAACTTGGTGCGAATGCACACCAGCGACTGACCACCCTCCTCGATCGGGAGACTCAGGACCGCTGCTGAGACCCAGTGCTTTCCGTTGCCCCAGAAGAAGTCCACCAACTTCTTCTGGATGATCCCAGCAAAGGTGGCTGATGGGACCAATGTGGTCAATCTGTACCAGAGCATGGAGGCCACGAGTTGGTTCATGACCAACACCCTGCCCCGGTAGGAGAGCACTCTGAGGAGACCTGCCCAGCGTCCCAGCTGGGTGACGACTTTCACCTCCAGCTCCTGCCAGTTCGCCAGCCAGATCTCCGCACCGGGACTCGGGTAGACTCCCAGGTAGAGGAGGTGTGTGGTACTCCACGTGAAAGACCTCATCGCCTCCGGGGGGGAGTCCACCTGCCAGGGACCCACCAGGAGTCCAGAACATTTCCCCCAGTTGATCCTGGCAGAGGAGGCGGCCGAGAAGACTCGTTGGCACTCACGCATCCTCTGCAGGTCGACGGGGTCGGTGACCAGGGTCGTTTTCCTGTTGGAAGGTGAACATTCGCCCCAGTCTGAGGTCCAGAACGCTCTGGAGCAGGTTTTCATCAAGGATCCCTCTGTACTTTGCTCCGTTCATCTTTCTCTTGGTCCTGACTAGTCTCCCAGTTCCTGCCGCTGAAAAACATCCCCACAGCATGATGCTGCCACCACCATGCTTCACCGTAGGTTTGGTATTGGCCAAGTGATGAGCGGTGCCTGGTTTCCTCCAGACATGACACTTGGCATTCAGGCCAAAGAGTTCAATCTTGGTTTCATCAGACCAGAGAATCTTGTTTAGATGCCTTTTGGCAAACTCCAAGCGAGCTGTCATGTGCCTTTTACTGAGGAGTGGCTTCCGTCTGTCCACTCTACCATAAAGGCCTGATTGGTGGAGTGCTGTAGATATAGTTGTCCTTCTGGAAGGTTCTCCCATCTCCACAGAGGAACTGGAGCTCTGTCAGAGTGACCATCGGGTTCTTGGTCACCACCCTGACCAAGGCCCTTCTCCCCCGATTGCTCAGTTTGGCCGGGCGGCCAGCTCTATGAAGAGTCCTGGTGGTTCCAAAGTGCTTCCATTTAAGAATGACGGAGGCCACTGTGCTCTTTGGGACCTGCAATGCTGCAGAAATTGTTTTATACCCTTCCCCAGATCTGTGTCTCGACACAATCCTGTCTTGGTGGTCTACAGACAATTCCTTTGTCTTCATGGCTTGGTTTTTGCTCTGACATGCACTGTCAACTGTGGGACCTTATATATACAAGTGTGTGTGTCTTTCCAATGTCTAATCAATTTAATTTACCACTGGTAGACTCCAATCAAGTTGCAGAAACATCTCAAGGATAATCAATGGAAACAGGATGAACCTAAGCTCAATTTTGAGTGTCATAGCAAAGGGTCTGAATACTTATGTAAATGTGATATTTCAGTTATTTATTTGCAAACATTTCTTAACCCCTTTTTTCGCTTCTTCATTCTGAGTTATTGTGTATAGATTGACGATTTTAAAAAATGAATTTAATCCATCTTCAAATAAGCCTGTAACGTAACAAAACGTGGAAAAAGTGAAGGGGTCTGAATACTTTCTGAATGCAATGTATGTAACAAATCTGGTGTTTAATTTGATCAGAGCAGAATGCCATCAATATCAATTAACAATTAGACTCTTACTGCTGATTTTACTTAGCATAACAATGCCCCCATATTATCAATAAAACGCCATATTGATCCATTTACATTTTGCAGTGTGTTCTTTATTTTATTGATAAGTCAGCCCTGACGACTACTGTATGAGCATTAAAATGTGACCAATGCTTCCTGTTATCTTCTCAGTGTATACGCTGAATGTAGGTACTCGTTGTAGAACAATCTGCTGGAGGAACTCAGTTGGTTAGACAGTATCTGTGGAGAGAAAAGATTTTTCAATGATTTTTGTCCATATACTGCAGTCATAGAAGTATGCACATTTGAAAGCCAAAACTCTTATTACAATTACAATAGAAATTGAATTTCTGGACCCATGTGCCTTACATTTAGAAAGATACAGCATGGAAACAGACTCGTTGGCCAATTGAGTTAACGTTGACTATCATTCCCACATTCGCACTAGTTCTATGCTATTCCACTCATCCATTTCTGCCACACCAGGGGCAATTTTACAGAGGTCAATTAACCTAACAACTCACACATCTTTGGGATGTGGGAGAAAACCAGGACACCCCGAAGAAACCCACAGGGACAACGTGCAAACTCCACACAGACAGCACCCGAGGTGGGGTTCGAACCCGGGCCTCTGGCGCTGTGAGACTGTGACTCTACCAGCTGTGCCACTGTGCCATGTCTCACTTCCAATGTTCATTGCAGAGGAAAGTACACCATCTTGGTTCGTAATGTGTCCAAACAGCCTCTGTTCTTGGTTACTCAGTCCCAGTGTCATTCTGAACACCTTCCCACGCCTTCCCTCAGTGGGATTGGGAATTAGGATACAAACCAACGCTCCCACAATATGTCTGTAATGTTCAAGAAACGTTGCCTATTTCCTTCACTCCATAGATGCTGCTGCACACGCCGAGTTTCTCCAGCACTTTTGTCTACCTTCGATTTTCCAGCATCTGCAGTTCCTTCTTAAATAAAATGTTGTTAACTGCTCCTTGTTGCTCTTTTCAGTTTCTGAGTTCACTTCCACAAAGTAGAAAGCGGCAGTTAGATGCTTGATGGTGTAGTTGCATTGAGATATGGTTATCTTTCCAGATAATGGAATATTCATTAAAACTTGGTGTGGGCTGGCACTGACTCTTAACTTCAGAAGTGGGTCCTCACATGAATCACAGTCTGAAGAGGCAGAGACATTCAAGTACTTAGGCAGTGTGTGATAACTGAAGAGGGGCTTGAGAGGATGTCCAGTTTAAAAAGCAAGCAATGCCTTTGAGAAGTGCGATGAGATCTGCAGAAATCAAAGCATCATTAGTAAAACTAGGATAAAGACGCACTGGGACACATTTATAACATCTTTTCCATGGATCAGAGTCTACATCAGGCTCCCAACAAATTAAATTTGGACTTTTAGAGTGTCTTCAACACAGCAAACCCATAAGTAGTTTGCAGTGAGATTGGGCATAAATTGGAGCAGAGCAGATAAAACAATGGACCCTGAGCCATTAGGAGAGGTGACTAAAGGCTTTGGTCAAAGCAGCTTTTTATAGGTGGAGAGTGAAGTGGAAAGTTTAAGAAAGAGCTCCAGAAAATGATGCTGAGCTGAACGAAACACAAAATGCTGGAGGAACTCATCGGGTCAGGCAACAGCTGGTGAGGGAATGAATGAGAAACAGTTCGGGTCAGGACCCATCTTCAGACTCTTCAGGGGCACCGCAAAAGATGTTTCACCGGCAATGAGCACAGATTGTCAGAGTTAACGTTTTAAAGAATATACATGCAACAGACTGGGTGATTGGCTTGAGAAGGTTGATGAGAGGGAGTCAGACAGATTGATGAGATTTCATTTAGTTTAGTTTAGTGTAAAGAGAGAGTGCGGAAACAGGCCCTTTGGCCCACCAAGTCGGCATTGACTGGCGATCCACACATACCAACACTATCCTACACACACTAGAGACTTTACAATTTTACCAAGCCAATTAGCCTGCACACTTGTACATCTTTGGAGTGTGGGAAGAAACCGGAGCTCCTGGACAAAACTCATACAGGTCACGGGGAGAACGTACAAACTCCGTACCGAGAGCACCCGTAGTCAGGACCAAACACGGGTCTCTGCGCTGTAAGGAAGCAACTCTTCCGCTGAGTCCTAATGATCATGAGATTTTTTTTTAATGTGTAACACAACGAAAAAATAATGACCAAGAGGAATTGGGTGCAAGGAATGAACTGTGGAGACCTTGAAGTATGTGGAAGTTGGGATGCATTGAGGTGCACTTTGGAGAAATTAATTCCAGTGAAGTGTGGAGAGTGATGCCAAACACAGGCATTTGTTAGATGGGTGGGAGGTGGGGTTTTGCAAAGATGTATATAAAGATGTCAATAGTGAGTGTGAGAGAAAGCATTGCAAGTAATTATCTGAATGGTGGCCGATTAGGAAAAGGGGAGATGGTACACCAGTCATTGAAAGGAGTCATGCAGGTGCAGCAGGCAGTGAAGAAAGCAAATGGTATGTTAGCATTCATAGCAAAAGGATTTGAGTATAGGAGCAGGGAGGTTCTACTGCAGTTGCACAGGGTCTTGGTGAGACCACACCTGGAGTATTGCATACAGTTTTGGTCTCCTAATCTGAGGAAAGACATTCTTGCCATAGAGGGAGTACAGAGAAAGTTCACCAGACTGATTCCTGGGATGGCAGGACTTTCATATGATGAAAGACTGGATAGACTCGGTTTGTACTCGCTAGAATTTAGAAGATTGAGGGGGGATCTTATAGAAACGTACAAAATTCTTAAGAGGTTGGACAGGCTAGATGCAGGAAGATTATTCCCGATGTTGGGGAAGTCCAGAATAAGGGGTCACAGTTTAAGGATAAGGGGGAAATCTTTTAGGACCGAGATGAGAAAATCATTTTTTACACAGAGAGTGGTGAATCTGTGGAATTATCTGCCACAGAAGGTAGTTGAGGCCAGTTCATTGGTGATATTTAAGAGGGAGTTAGATGTGGCCCTTGTGGCTAAAGGGATCAGGGGGTATGGAGAGAAGGCAGGTACAGGATACTGAGTTGGATGATCAGCCATGATCAGATTGAATGGCGGTGCAGGCTCGAAGGGCCGAATGGCCTACTCGTGCACCTATTTTCTATTTTTCTGTTTCTATGTTTCTATGGAGCGAAGATGTGAGCCATCAATATTTATTACTCCAATTTCAGCTTTGCAATGTATAAGTTACAAGGTTTTCCACTACCTAGCTCAGTGTGGGTTAATGAAGAGGGCTCAGGTTAAAAATCCAAATTTTCTTCTCTGACCCAGCTTTAATGGCAAGACTTACCAACATCCCTCATAGGGGTTCTGGTGTCCAGCACCAGCATGTACCAAGCCAACAGGAGCAGCTGTTGCCCCACCAACAGCTGATGCCATCTACCCCCTGAACTGCAACAGTGCAGGAAGGAACTGCAGATGCTGGTTTATACCGAAGATAGGCACAAAGTGCTGGAGCAACTCAGCGGGACAGGCTACATTTCTAGAGGAAAAGGATGGATGATGTTTTGGATCGGACTCCTTCTTCAGTCCTTTTTCTCCAGTGATGCTGCCTGACCTGCTGAGTTACTCCAGCACTTTGAGTCTGCAGCAGTGCAATCCACCTCAGCACAGACTTCCCTGGGTCACAGAGTTTGATGCTTGCCCACTGAACCCGTGCCAGCTGATGAAATACAGATGCCCGTTTAAAAATGAGGCACTGGCAACCAAAAGATAAGTGGAGCATGTTTAAAGGAACTGAATGTTAAATGTTCTTAGTTGTTTGTGAGCTTTTTAGGTTTAAATTGTTTTTCGAACAATATTAATATTTTTTGCATTTTCATGAAAGGGACATGTGCCTTTAAATGCTTATCATTGTCAAAAATATTCACAGACGTTCAATGGTAATAACAAATTTTAGTTTAGTTTAGTTTAGTTTCGTTTAGAGACACAGGCCCATTTGGCCCACTGAGTCCGCGCCAACTTGTGATCCCCGCACACAAACACTATCCCACACACACTAGGGACAATTTACAATTTTGCCATGCCAACTAACCTACAAACCTGTACTTTTTTGGAGTGTGGGAGGAAACTGCCGATCTGGGAGAAATTCTACACAGGTCACAGGAAGAACGTACAAACTCCATACACACAAGCACCCATAGTCAGATTCGAACCTCGGTCTCTGGTGCTGTAAGGCAGTAGCTTTACCGGTGGCCAACGTGCTGCTCTAGCGGGTGCTGCCCTTGAGGGTCTCTGAGCCTGGGCCCAGCCGCTCATCACTGTGCAAGCTGCTGCATGAGTGCAGGAGGCTGCATGGCTGAGAGAGCTCCTAAGATGCACTGGATCTTGTTAGTGGATTCACCACAGGAGATTTTGCTGGACACCATGCTGGTAGATATAGGGTGACACAAGCGACAGGCATCCAGTGATCTCAGGCCTTTGCAAGATCTGATCCTAGTCTGTTGATGGAAATCTTGACTCCTCCATCAGTCAATGACAAGCAATTTGATAAATAGGGTGATTTCACGAAAGGTCACTGAAGCCTAGATCCGCACCCACGTGACCGAAAATCTCAACTGGAGTACATGTTATACATCGGTACATGTTAGTGAATGGGAAAACACGCACTTTCCCACCCGTTAAAAACATTGAAAACGGCCGATATTTGAGCTGCAATTTTCTGCGCTAGTCGGGGTGACCGTGAAGCACAGCTGAATTTCATCAAAAGTAAGTTAATAATGCCTTACTTTTGATGAAATCCAGCGAGCAAACGCGATAATTCCCGATATTTTGGACCTTTAAATCTCCACGGCAAATGTCTGCTAAGCACTTCCGCTGTTTTTCCACCTTCAGTTCCCTCTTGTAATTACCTTACTTTCTATCTTTTTTTTTGCCTGAAAATGTAGGTCGCTGTGCTTCACGGTCACCCTGACTAGCACAGAAAATTTCAGCTCAAATATCGGCCGTTTTCCATGTTTTTAACGAGTGGGAAAGTGCGTGTTTTCCCATTCACTAACATGTACCGATGTATAACATGTACTCCAGTTGAGATTTTCAGTCACGTGGGTGCGGATCTACGCTCCAGTGACCATTCGTGAAATCACCCTAGAGGCATGAGATGGAGTGCATCAGTACTCCCATTGACCTTTCACACCTGGATATTTGACATTTCACACCTGGATATTTTCACACCTGGATATTTGAAGTAATAAAGGTGTAAAAAATCTATAGACAGGAGTAGGTTGTTCATTGGAAGTTTGGGCAAAGAGCTGGCATTATTGGAGGATCAGAGCATCCGTGTTGGGGCCTATCGGCAAACAGGATTTGGGGAGTGGGCAGTGAGCAGATTGATCGGGAGAGGGTGACCCAGGGACAACAGATGGGGGGTAAGAATGAACGACCAGGATAGTGGTAACAGGAAACTAAAGTGTGTAAATTACCACGAAAAGTACCCAGCACCAAATAAAGCATTATTACCTCAAAGTGCTGCTTTAATATCCTCTTGATATTAGTTTAGTTCATTTTAGTTTAATGTACAGCATGGAAACAGCCCTTGGTCCACTGAGTCCAGCCCGCCCATACCTGGCGCCGAACGAAGCATTATTACTTCATAAAGCCTCTTTGGAATCCTTTTGATATTTAATTTAATATTAGACCAGGTGCTGACCCTTTATTCCACCACTGTCCACATTCCACCTTGGCAATATTCCACCACTGACTGCGCAGGCACGGATGACGAGTTCCCGTTGTGACGCCAGAGATCCCCGTTGTGACGCGAGTCACGCCAAACCCTCCCCCAACTGCGCAGGCGTGACCGGCAAGTGGGAGCGCGACTGCAACGTTTTTGAAGTTCAAAATGGCAATAACCTTTAAAATATCAGACCCTCCCTCCAACAAGACTAAGGAGTTGGTGGTGGACTTTAGGAGGAGATGAACACCCCTGTCCCCTGTCTCCATCAATGGTGTGGATGTGTAGTTTACCAGGGAGTACAAATACCTTGGAGTGTACCTGGACAGTAAGCTGGATTGGTCCAGGAACGTTGAGGCCCTGAACAAGAAGGGACAGAGCCGGCTGTACTTTTAGAGAAGGCTCCGCTACTTCAACATCTGCAGTAAGATGCTGCAGATGTTCTACCAATCGGAGGTAGCCAGTGCCATCTTCTTCGCTGCCGTGTGCTGGGGCAGCAGGGCGAAGGCTGCGGATGCCAATAGGATCAACAAACTCATCAGGAAGGCTGGCTCTGTCCTGGAGGTGGAGTTGGATTCATGGGAGGTTGGTCTTGGAGGGGAGGATGCTCCTCAAACTGCGGAGCATCCTGGACAATACAGCTCACCCCCTCCATGACACACTGGCCAACCCGAGGAGTACCTTCAGCAACAGATTGATTACACCAAGATGCAGCGCAGAACGCCACAGGAGATCCTTCTTCCCTGTGGCTATCAAACTGTACAACTCCTTCCCCTTCTGTTGGGTTGGGTAGACTGAGACTGAGCTACCATCCTCCACAATATCTGCACAACTCCAATCCTTTCTACTCATCACTTTCATTCATGTTTCATGTATTTTGTGTTTTTTAAGATTGTTGGCAGATCAATTTCCCTCCTAGGATAACTTATATCGTAGTTGTATCGTATCCCATCGTATATCCACTTGGATATATTTTGGATAAACACCTCACATACAGTAGACGTGCATAGCAGTGGTACACTGAGACAGGATACAGAGTCGCTAGGTTGCCGCCATTTTCAAGTCCCAGTTATTGCAAGTGCAGGGATCTTGGCCTGATCATGAAGGCCCATTGTCCTGCTGGACAAAGGGTAGACAAATGACAGATGGAGTCTAATCTGAGCAAGTGTGTGCTGTCACACCTTGGTAGGATGAACGTAAGGGTAAAATATACAATTAATGGCATGACTCTCAGCAGGATTGATGTACAGAGGGATTTTGGGGTCTGGAAACACAAGTAGATACAGTGGTAAAGAAGGTGTATGGTATGCTTGCCTTCATAGTTTAGATTAGTTTAGAGATACAGCGTGGAAACAGGCCCTTCGGCCCAACGGATCCGTGCCGACCAGCGATCCCTACACATTACCTAGAAACATATAAAATGGGTGCAGGAGGAGGCCATTCGGCCCTTCGAGCCAGCACCGCCATTCATCACGATCATGGCTGATCGTCCCCAATCAATAACCCATGCCTGCCTTCTCCCCATATCCCTTGATTCCACTAGCCCCTGGAGCTCTATCTAACTCTCTGTTAAATTCATCCAGTGATTTGGTCTCCACTGCCCTCTGTGGCAGGGAATTCCACAAATTCACAACTCTCTGGGTGAAAAGGTTTTTTCTCACCTCAGCCCTTTATTCTAATTCTTATTAACACTATCCTCCACGCACTAGGTACAATGTTTACATTTACCAAGCCAATTAACCTACATACCTGTACGTCTTTGGAGTGTGGGAGGATACAAAAGAACTTGGAGAAAACCCACGCAGGTCACGGGGAGAATGTACAAACTTCATACAGACAGCACACGTAGTTGGGATCGAACCCAGGTCTCCGGCGTTGCATTCGCTGTAAGGCAGCAACTCTACCGCTGCGCCACCGTGCCGCCCCAATGGGTTTAGGCATTAACGATAATAGTCAGGAAGTCATGATGTAGATCCATAGGACTTTAGTTAGGCTACATTTGGAGTATTGTGTACAGTTCTGCTCGCCCCAATAGAGAATGATATGGAGGGTTTGGAGAAGAAGTTTGCCAGAATGATGCCAGAATGGATTAGGTATTGCTAATGGCTATTGGGAAATTTGAACAGACTTGGATTGCTTTCTGTAGAATGCCAGAGATTGAGGCCTCATAAAAAGCATACAAAATTATGTGAGGCATACATAGGGTGGCTTTAAGGTCTGAGGGGAAATGTATAAAGGGGCAAGTTCTTTTAAAACAGACAGTGGTGGGTGCCTGGAATGCATTGCTGGTGGACGAATCAGATGTGATAATGGCATTTAGGAGTCATTTGGATCAGCATATATACAGAGAGTGGACAAGAATGGATCATGCGCACACAGATGAGGGTGGTCTTGGCGTCATGCTCAGCATAGATATTGTGGGCTGAAGGACCTGTTCCTGTGCTGTTCTATATTTCTCTATAACCTCTGTTGTACTGATGCTTGAAGCTCAGGAATTGACTGAGATTGTGTCTGAGATGGAGGAACAGAGACCTGTTTTGAAGCTGTATGTTGGTGGGTGGGAGAGCGTGAGGTGGTGATGTGTGGCAGAGTCAACAGCTGAGGATCAGGAACCGAGAGCAAAGGGCAGAAGAAAGTTGTTCATTGGAAGCTCGGGCCAAGAGCTGGTATCATTGGAGCATCAGAGGCTCAGTCGGGGGGGGGGGGCTATCGACAAACAGGGTTGGGGAGAGAGGGTGCAGAGGACCATTTGTTCAGGAGAGGGTAACCCAGGGACTTAACAAATGAAGGGTGAGAATGAGATCTACCCTGGTGGGCTGCCAGTCCATGATAGTGGCTGCAGTAACCCAAGTGCTAAATTACCCCAAAAAATACTGCCCCAAATGAAGCATTATTACCTCAGTGCTGCTTTAGAATCCTTTTGATGTTATTTTAGTTCAGTTTAGTTTAGTTCAGTTCAGTTCAGTTTAGTTTAGTTTAGCAATACAGCATGGAAACAAGCCCTTGGTCAATCAAGTCCACGCTGACCATTGATCATCCATTCACACTAGTTCAATACTATCTCACTTTCACATCCACTCCCCGACACATTTGGGACAATTTGCCGAGGTCAATTAACCTGTAAAAGTGCACGTCTTTGCTGCATTGATTTAATATTAAATAACCCTATAAACATAAACATAATCTTATAACAAAATGTTTTCATCTTTATTACCATAATATGTGGTGTCTGCTAATTTGCCTTCTCAATTCTCAGGAATTTCCAAGGTCTCTCAAAGTTCCATCGGGCAGTAGCTCTGGTTCAGACCATTCATGATTGTACTCATGAAGGTGCCATTTCTAATATCATTTAATATCTAACAATAAATGTCGTTAAGTGGCAGGATTGGGCCATTCAGCCCACTGCAGGTTGCCATAAATGACTACACTCTCGCTTGAGAGCTCTGAAGTTATTTATATCATCAACAGCTGTCCTGACTGGGGTCACTTCATTCAGCAAAGGCTGAATATCCAACCTGGGTTTCTGTAACCTACAGGACCTGCAATTGCAATGGGCACAGCCTTTACCCTTTCCTGCAGCTGACCTCAGTGATTAAATGAAGTCAATCATCTCACTGACCCCTACTTTGTTCTTTTATGCTTTCAATTCCGATTTGCAATGTTTGGCCCTTTGATAAATGGCCGAAGCACACGGATCATTTACAGAAATCTTATGTGCTTGAGGGAACTGATATCATTTCCCGAAATATACTTAACAAAGCCAGTCTTGTTACTCAGTCAACATCTTTGAAATGCTTCAGGTCATTATTTAATTCTGACCTCTTCTGGTGCTAATGTGATGAATGTCAAGTTTATAGAAGTCCATTTGAGCCAGAAGAAGTTGCTTAATATATTTAGGAATATCAGGAAGGATTAACAATGAGGGTAAACTGTTGCATTGTTACAATGGAAATGAGCTGGTGACCAAGAATTCTGTAAAGGGCCTGTCCCACTTGGATGACCTAAGCCACGGGTTTAGAAGACCCTAGACTGGATGAAAAAAATGTCACGGTTGCGTTGACTCGCCGAAGTAAAAGACCTCCTACAAACTCCTACGACTATGTCTACGACCTCCTACGACTATGTCTACGACCTCCTACGACCCCCCTTGACCTCAGTCGTTCACAACTAAGACCAACTATGACTAGCTACGAGTCGAAAATGATCACATGATAAAATTATGTCATGTTTGCATTTTTTTTCTCGGGCCAGTTATCGACCTACGACTACCATCACGACCTACCACGACCTACCTACGAGTAAAAAGTATAAATTTTTTTCCATGCCAACCTTTTTTTAACTCGTGGACATTTTTTATCAGGCTGGAAAAAACGCCGCGACCTACTTGAGGCCATGAGTATGCGGAGACCACTCACGAGTGTGAGGAAGAGTTACGAAGACCTCCTACGACCTCATGGCGGCCATGCTGCGAGTACGAGTCAAAGGCAAACTCGGCAGTGGGACAGGGGCTTTTGGCTTTGTAAGCTGCACGCTACTACAAGAACATTTTGGATGTGCCTACAAAAGACTAATCCAGCAACACAACACACTTTGCCCTGCACTCAATATTCCTACAATCATCTGTATATATATACACACAAATTTATAGTTTAGTTTAGTTGTGTTTAATGTCACATGTGAACAGGTACAATGAAAAAGCTTTTGTTGCTCTCCAGTCAGCGGTAAAACTACACACGACTACAATTGAGCTGCCACAGTGTACAGATACAGGATAAAGGGAATCATGAACCGTGCAAGATACAGTCCGGTAAAGTTTGATTAAAGATAGTCTGAGGGTCTCCAATGAGGTAGATGGTAGCTCAGGACCGCTCTCTAGGTGTTGGTAGAATGGTTCAGTTGCCTGATGACAGTAAAGGTGAAAACACTTGCCAACACTCGTTTTGCCCATCAACATTGAAGGCCCATAATACATTTAATTAACAAAAATAACAGACTACTCATGGGACACAATGTTTTAAATTTTCACTGCTGATGGTGGGCACCATTTTAGATGACCTTCCGCTATGTTGAAGAGTCAGATGTAACTGGCCTTGGATATTTAGAGAGGCTGCAAAGGTCTGCCAGTAACTAAGTTCACAACAGCTGATGAGCACAAAGCAACTACATTCAGTTAACACTTCCTCCATGGTTGTCCCAGTGTCATCCTGACCTTCTGTGCTCCTCAACCAAGAGATGAGGTGTAGAATGGTTTTCGCTAGAGGCCCCACAGAAGGAGGAGTAGAAGGGCTCTCCCTATCGCTGGGAATGCAGAGGGAAACACACCTCCAACTCCCTGTGGAACAATATGATTTGTACGGGTATCAAGGGTTATGGGGAGAAGGCACGAGAATGGGGTTGAGAAGGAAAGATAGATCAGCCATGATTGAATGGCGGAGTAGAGTTGATGGGCCGAATGGCCTAATTCTACTCCAATCACATATGAACTTATGTGTCCAGCTGTGAAAGCTTTTGAAGACAGAAGCAAGAGAGCTGCCACACATCACTTGGTGGACAGCTCTTCTTGGAGAGATGAAGGTCATCATTGCTTTGAACCTCTTGGCCTGGGGGTGGTCGCAGGTGGCAGTGACAGAGTGATACCACATTTATACTTGAAACTCAACCCATCATTGGTGGCCTCAACTCAAGGATAGTGGAGTCATGCAGGCAACACACGTATGGGTTAGCAGGAATTCCAAGCTTCCTGAAGGATCATGAAGTTAAAGGTTGCACTTAGTTTAGTTTAGTTTAGTTTAGTTTAGTTTAGTTTAGTTTAGTTTAGTTTAGTTTAGTTTAGTTTGAAGATACAGCATGGAAACAGACTCTTCGCCCCACGGATTTCGTGCCGATGAGTGATCCCTAGATTTTACTGAAGCCAATGAACCTACAAACCTGTACGTCTTTGGAGTGTGGGAGGAAACCGGAGCATCCCGGAGAAAACCCATGCAGTCACAGGAAGAACATACAAACTCCATCCGGACAGGATTGAACCCGGGTCTCTGGTGCTGTAAGGCAGCAACTCTACCGCTGCACCACCATGATGCTGCGCCCAATTTCCATGGTCCACTTAGAAATTGGGACGGCCACAGGAGAAGCAACTCCTATGTCAATGGCAGGCACGTGCGGGTAGGCAAGGTAGGCATAGCCTATCCTGACTAAAATTATAGAAAGGTAATTATTAAATATAAATAATAAAGATTTCTAATTCATTTACTAAATTCAGTATTTATTATTAAATGGTTATCATTTTAATAATCGATCTAAGGTAGGCGTAATTCCCCCGTGCCTTTCGTCCGCAGTACATGTAATACACGTGCCGTGGATGCTGCTTCAAGTCTTGACTTACAACGGGCAATAAATGCAACTGAAATCCTGCCTTTGCACCGTGGACTACGTGCAAGGTGCTGCGCATGCCCACAGGAGAGGAAACCAATCTGCGCATGCATGATTTTTTAAAAGATTAAAAAAAAATTCAACTGACTGCCTTCGGGACCGATCTGCGCATGTGGGGTTTTACGATTTTCTGCGTATGCGCGGTTTTTACGTTTTTTAAAGGTCGACTGACTGCACAATGCCTACCCTGAGTAATTACTCAAGGCACGTGCCTGGTGCATGGCCACTTAATGGGACTGAACAGAAACGCCTCATGGTCAACGCCATGTACAGTATACATGGGGCATGTTCATTTTTTCCTCATCCTCCATCATATTTCAGCTTCCAAGCCTTACATTGGACCAGCTCCTGAGAACAAAGTCTATCCACTTTTAGTTAGCACCTTAGTTTGCTTTAAGCTCCCAGTGGTGTTGCAGGGTTTTAGTTTAAATAGAAACACAGGCCCTCCACACCTCGTGGAGATTTGCTATCAAGTCCTTAAGAGGCTTGGGCTGATCAGGGGCCATTTTGTTCCTATCTCCTGTGTGCTCCACTATCCACCAATTATGGGGACTCAGCACTTGCTTGATGACCTACAGTTTCAGAGAAAGGAGAATGTGGACTATCCAGGCGCAGGAACATCTAAGGCTACGCTTCATAACCAAGAGGACATGACCTCCTTCTTCTAGCTCTACATATAGCAGGAGAAGGATTAGTTCACGCAAAGATATCAGACCTCGACACTAGGTGGCTTTTGATTTCACATGACCAGGGTTTGTTAGCAACGCTCTAGTCCTTGGCTGTGATCATTGGCACCTGGTGGAGTTGGCATCTTGTCCAGTTGATATTCAAAGTCAGGAGCAGTGGCCAGCTTCACTGTAGCAACGTTTGGGGGGAATGGTACTCTCGAGCAATCATTGTAAATAGGCAAGGACATCCTGCTTCAGTTACATTCAGTAGGTTGTCAATGAGTTTAATCCAGTAAAAGCCATGTGTGTTTGTGTGTGTGCATGTGTGCGTGTGTGTCATGGTGTGACTGTGGGGCTATATGTATGAAGGTGCATGCACATGTATGTGTATGAATATGTGTGTGCGTGTGCACGTATGTATGTGCGGCTGTGTGAGGATGTGTGTGTGTGTGTGTGCCTGTGGTATGTGTGTAAGAGAAGGTGCGCCTGTGTGTGTGTGTATGTGTGTGAGGGGGTGTGTGTTTGGCTGTGTGTGTGAGGCTGCATATGTGAGCATGTGCGTGCGAGGGTGTGTGTATGTGCCTGTGGTGTGTGTGTGTGTGTGTATGTGTATGTATGTTTGTGTCCATGTGTGTGTATGTGTGTGTGAGGCTGCATATGTGTGTGTGAGGGTGTGTGTGTATGTGTCTATGTGTATGTATGTGTGTGTCCATGTGGGTGTATGTGTGTCCATGAGGGTGTATGTGTGTGTGAGTGAGAGTGTGTGTGTGTGTGTGTGTGTGTGTGTGTGTGTGTGAGTGTGTGTGTGTGTGTGTGTGTGTGGGTGTGTGTGTGTGTGAGTGTGTGTATATGTGTGTGTATGTATGTGCCTGTGGGGTGTGTGTGAGAGAATGTGCGTGCGTGTGTCTATGTGTGTATGTGTGTGAGGGGGTGTGTGTGTTAGGCTGTGTGTATGAGGTTGCATGTGTGTGTGCATGTGTGTATATGAGGGAGTGTGTGTGTGGGTTATTGTCACTAGATGTTTGGCAGGCTGGGGGACAGGGGGGAAGGGTTACATGAAGAATCTTGGCAACGCTAATGAGGGTGGAGGTAGGTGGGTATACCTCGGGGCCAGTGCTTGTTTGGAGCTGCTTCTTCCAACAGTTTTATTTCTGGCACAACCTACCTGTCGCCCCTCCCTGCAGCGCACCATCTCATCCACTGCAAAACATAGGACCACGTCTCTGAATCCGGGAACCTGCTCCTTGTCTGAAGATACTTGGTAGCAAGCTCGCCTCACAGATCCAGTGATCCGCATGCCATCTTGTTCTCGGTGCTGCCGATTTGGAGATCCCATGTTCTTCCCATGAGCATCTGGCTTCCCTCTGGTACCCTCTCCAAGGAGGTTAATTATAAATTACGGGTGAGATAGATGGCTTAAAAACAAACGTGAGTTGATGGGTATAGGAGAGAATACATTACAGGGCTCCAGGGAGAAGAGGAATGGGTCCAACGGGATTTCTCTGCTGGAAATTGGCCAAGAACTGAATGGCCTGCTGTGTCACAATTAGTAAGTAAATCATTGTTCCACCTCAATATCTAGCTGCATGTGAGTGGAAGTGAGTGGATGGCTGCTCTTTAAAAGCTGGAGCCCTGTCATCAATTAGCATGTGATCAGTTCGATAAATGTACCCAGTTAATTTAATAATAACCACACAGTGCGTAGTAATATTGAAAAAGAAACAGCGCATATATTACGGAAACATTGCAAATATAGCTTCATAAAAAACCATTGTGGACATTGGACTCTACAGAACATATAGCAATGCTGAAAACTATATTCTGCACTCTGTATCTCCCCCTTTATCTATTCTCGGGTCTTAGTCATACAGTGTGGAAACAGGGCCTTTGGCCCAACTTGCCCACACAGCATGTCCCATCTTCACTAGTCCACCTGCCTGCGTTTGGTCCATATCCCTCAAACCTGTCCTATCCATGTACCTGTCTAAATGTTTCTTAAACATTGTTCTTGTACTTGAGTTTGACCTGATTGCATCTATGTATCATATCTGATCTGATGGGATAACACTCCAAACAGAGCTTTTCACTGTACCTCAGCACACATGACACAATTAAACCCAAACCTAAACCTAGGGTTGGTTATCTGGAAATAAATATGTAATGGGTGACAATTCCGATTTCTAGCTCAAAGGACAGAGACAAAAAGTGAGCAGCTGAAGTCAGGGAGGTGTCAAGAAGCATAATGTGTTAACAGAACATGATTACCGAGAGAGAGTTAATGTGATAATTATGTGGAATTTTAGTATCCTGAAATCGGAGTGAACAATTGAAAGGGAGAAACTGTTTATTAACTTATGTAGTTGTCGTTTTGTAATGTGATATGGGAAGCAATCAGAAAGGTGTGAAATATGAGGGCAATTGGGAGAGGTGATGGTCCAATAAATTGTGCCAGAACTCTTATACAACGGCATTTGTATGAATGAATCATCTGCTCTAATGTTATGGAGACATTAAAAGGTGTAGAGATACCCTGAGAGTAATTGTAAATCTGCACTGCGAGAATTGAAACATTTGGTAATGTGAGAAGGTTTTTTAATTCTTTATTTCTTTATGGGACGGGGTATTACTGGCAAAGCCCTATTTATTGACCGTCCCTAATTGCCATTGGGAAAGTGATGTAGCGCCTCGATCTTGGTGATCTACGACATCATTGAGGGGGAAGGTCCAGGACATGGAGCCAATGACGCTGCAAGAACAGTGATAATTTACCAAGTGACAGTGTGGTATGATCTGGTGGGGAGCCTGTAGTTAGTGGTTTGGTTTAGTTTAGAGAAACAGCATGGAAACAGGCCTTTCGGCCCACTGAGTCCACGCCGAATATCGATCATCCGTTCACTCTAGTTCTGATATCCCACTTTCTCATCCACTCCCTACACACTAGGGGCAATTTACAGAGACCACTTGACCTACAAACCTGCATGCCTTTTGGATACGGGAGGAAACCAGAGCACCCAGATGAAACATATGCGATCACAGGGAGAATGTGCAAACTCCACACAGACAGCACTCAAAGTCAGGATCGAAACCAGATATCTGGTGCTGTGAGGCAGCAGCTCTACTAGCTGCCCCATTGTACTGCCCTGTTTCCATACGTCTGCTGGCCTTGACATCCTAGTCGTAAAGGTTACAGCTTTGGTGGGTAGTGCTGATAATGTTGATGAGTAACTCCTGAACATTTTTGCTAATTATTCACACTACAGCCTGCGATGGGGAAACCAAATGTTTAGGGTGGTTGATCTATGTCAATTAAGCAGAGTATATTGGAAATTTATCATGCATTTTTGAGAATTTTGGTCTGCAAGATGCTACAGGGTTTAAAAATCAAAAAATATTCACTACTGCTCGTTATTCACATTATAACGGAGCCTGGATTTGCTACTGGTCAACTAAGCAATGCCCAAAAGACTATTCACTCAGTTAAATATTTTGGTAAGGCGAGATGCTTTTGATTTTTATCTCCATTGCGGGTTAACCCTCATCAATTAAGTACCATCACCATCATGTAAACTAATAGTTAAAGGTGAGATACAAAGTGCTGGAGTAACTCACCAAGTCAGGCGGCATCTCTGGAGAACATGGATAGATGTCTTTTCAGGTTGGGACCCTTTTTCAGACTGATTGTAGTAGAGGGCAGAACGCTGGAAGAGAGGTGGGGGAATGGCAAGTGATAGGTGGATATAGGTGAGGGGACCTGGCTTTGTTCCATCCATATTTGTATTCCAGCTTTCTCTTCCCCACTACAGTATGAAGAAGGGTTTCCGACCAAAAATGTCACCTATCCATGTTCTCCAGAGATGCTGTCTGACATGCTGGGTAGTTTGCACCCCAGCGTATGAACATTGATTTCTCCAATTTCAGGTAGTCCCTGCTTTCTCCCTTTTTCTCCTACCCTTCCCAGCTCTCCTACATCCCACTGTCTCCCGCCTCTTCCTTTTTTCTTCCCGCCCCCGCCCCCCACATTAGTCTGAAGAAGGGTCTTGACCCCAAACATCGCCTATATCCTTCGCTCCATAGATGCTGCCTCACCCACTGAGTTTCTCCAGCATTTTTGTCTACCTTCATATTTCGCTTGGGTAGTTTACACCCCAGTGGTATGAACATTGACTTCTCCAATTTCAGGTAGTCCCTGTTTTCTCCCTCTTTCCCCTCCCCTTCCCAGCTCTCCCACAGCCCACTGTCTCCGCCTCTTCCTTTTTCTTCCTGCCCCCACCCCCACATCAGTCTGAAGAAGGGTCTCGACCTGAAACGTCGCCTATTTCCTTCGCTCCATAAATGCTGCCTCACATGCTGAGTTTCTCCAGCATCTACTTTCAATTTTTCCAGCATCCGCAGTTCTTTCTTAAACAAAGTAGATGTCAAAGTGAGTTGACAATGTCTGTGTTTGTTTATTCTGGACAATTACATCAAGATTTTATCAAAGGTACTTTCTCAGAGGATCCAAACTCAGATAAATACCACAAGCTTAAAATATAACAGTAGGAAGCTCAGATTTCATGCTGGGCAACCCAACAAATATTTTATTCAAGATCGCATTTAGATATCTGTGCACACCAGGCCCATGGCTGAGACAACACGAATAACACTGTCATCACATTAGTCCGTTTTTAGCAGCCTTAGATCGCCATGTTATTAAATTCCATTGTAGTTTTTGCAGTGCCATGAACAGCATGCTGTCATATTAATAACAAAGCAAATCTGAGTTGATTTGCTGCTCCTAGAATGAGCTGCAGTTTACAGCTTCCATTCCTCTTATAGAGCTTTCCACTTTAGATAGATAGATAGCCTTTTATTGTCATTCAGACCGAAGTCTGAACGAAATTGCAGCAGTCATACATATAATACCATACAATAAAACAACAATAAACACATATTAACATCCACCACAGTGAGTCCACCCAGCATCTCCTCACTGTGATGGAGGCAAAAGTCTTAGGTCCGCAGTCTCTTCCCTCCTCTTCTCCCTCTGCGCTGCGGCGATACCCCCCCCCCCCCCCCCCCCCCCCCCCCCGGGCGATGTTAAGAACAGTCCCGCAGCTCAAACACCGCGGCCCGGGCTGGTTGAAGCTGCCGCCCACCAGTCCTGCAGAAGCAGCTGCTGGCCCTCGGCCGAACCCCGGACTCAGGCCATCGCCGCCAGAACACCGTCCCAGCCACCCTCACGTGAGTACTGCGCCGTCTTCAGCCTCGGGCTGGGCCGCCCCGACTTGGGCGCCGAACCTCCCTCGGGCTGCCAGCGCCGCACCTTCCCGAGCTCGGCCGCTCCGACGGGAGCCTCGTTCCACCCTCGGGCTGGCCGTCCTCAAGGGAGCGTCCCAACCTCTTCCAGCCCTGAGCCGGACCACCCTCACGGGAGCGAGCTCAGGGCGAGTCCTGGCGGTGCTCTGCCTCCGGAGCCTCGAGGTCGTCAGCTCCATTAGGCCTCAGCACAGACGGAGGCAGAGAAGGGGAATACGACAAAAAGGTCGTATTCCCCCGCAGGGAGAGACTGCAAACCCCGTTTCAACCCCCCTCCCCCAAAAACACAAGCTAAAACCAAAAAACTAGACTAACCAAACAAAATAAACAACATAAAAAACACAGACAACGGGACCGCCGGTAAGCCGCTGCAGCCAGAGCCACGCCGCCACTCCGAATGAGCTATAAGTGGCTTTGTTATAGAACAGTTCATAGTCCTGTAGAAACATTTTTGTATTTGCAATGATGGGTAATAGTAAGATTAAATGAGAACTTACCAGTTTGAAGTTTGATCTTGATTTTATGAGGAGTTACGATGAGCGATTACGTGAAGAAGGGCCGTCCGTCTGCGTGCGCGTCAATCTTCAAAGCAGCGATGTTAAATCACAGATAAAAAGAAGACCTGAGAATAGTAAGATTGAAGAAACTAGAACTTCCATGTGACCTTGATAGTATGAGGGTGGGAGCGGTGGGCACGTAATCGCTCATCGTAACTCCTCATAAAATCAAGATCAAACTTCAAACTGGTAAGTTCTCGTTTAATCTTACTATTTTACTTCGGAGTCACGTGAGTGACTACGTGAAGATTTCAAAGCTCTGTGATTTTACGCCGGTTACGAATCCAGGCGTCACACACTGAATGGATTGACCATGGATGCGTGTAATCATTAAAGCATTCAAACATTACGTAGTTAACTAAAGAAACTGATGCTTTAAATGAAAGAAACGTTTTTTAAAAAGTTACCCCTCCCACCTTGGGGGGGGGGGGGGACTAAGGGACAGAACTAAAAATGGTACGTGCAAACACCCCCAGTCCGGTTATGGGTTTGTTATAAAACCGGTGGACCGTTATTTTGTTCGTCCATCCTGCAGCCATTAGGATGTCGTCAAGGGGCACGTCCATAGCTCTTGCTGCCGACGTAGACGCAACCCTGGTGGAGTGAGACTTAACCATATAAATGTTTACTCCTGCTACCGCCATTACCTCTTTTGACCATCTGGAGGTGGTTTGAGTTGACACCTTTTGGTATGGTTTTTTTTTAATTTATTTATTTTTTTTTAAATTATCTGATGAGGACTGATTGCTCTGAGCCTCTGAGGTTCTCCGTACTCTCAGATAGTGGTGTTATTATGTTACCACCCACACAACCGTTGGTCCTCTGGATATGCCAAGAACTGGATCTCCATCCCTGGCATCCCTGGCCAGCTCTGTTTTATCAGGTTCCTGATTACGAACGTTATGTTGTTCATATTGGTGGTAATGTAGTCCAACCGTAGCTTTTGCAGTGTCTGGACTCTTTGTCAGCAACCACTTTCAGGGCTAGTTATAGGCGGTCCCCTCTGTCAAAGTAGGGTTTGTACCACGCTCACATCCCATGTGTCAGTGTACCTTGTCCTTGGAGGTCTTAAATTGTAAATTCCCTTGATGAATTTTGTTGTAAAGGGTTGCGTTCCTATCGAACTGTGCCCTGCTTCCCGCATCAGATTGGAGGAGAGTGCGCCTCTGGCACTATAGATGCACTATAACTTAGTTTATAGTAATAGTACAGTTGATAGGAACTCCACGACATCCGTTATCCGAACTGTGTTGTATTTGTTCGGACAGTCCTATGCCTTGAAATGGCCTCCTCAGAATCTGAAGACCAACAAGTTATACGTTCATGTAGTGGATGATTGCTCCCTGTAACTGGGTTCACTAGGTGGTTCCTGCTCTTGGGTACAGCCATTACTGGCTGGACTATAATTCCCTAAATTTTGGGGAACCAGGCTTGAGTAGGCCAATCTGGCACTACCAATATGCCTGTGGCTTAGTCTTGCTTGATTTTTGTCAAGCATCGGTTTGTGAGACAAATTGGCGTAAAGCATACATAAACATTCTTCCCCAATTGAGGGAGAAAGCATCCACTGCCTTTCTCCTGGATCCAGCTCGCAGGACACATATCTGGGTAACTAATGGTTAGTCTAGATGCAAACGGATCAACATCTGGTATGCCAAATCGTGTAGTTATTTTGTTAAATACTGTCTGATTCAACATCCATTCTGTGTTGTTATTAAACATTCATGATCCAGCATCTGTCACTGTGTTATATCTACCTCGTAGATTTCCCAAATATTCCTCTTGATACACCAGTGCCAAATGAGGCTCGACAATCTGTCGTAATGGCAAAAACAGGAAAGCAGACTATTATCTAAATGGTGGCCGATTGGGAAAGGGGGAGATGCAGCGAGACCTGGGTGTCATGGTACACCAGTCATTGAAGGTAGGCATGCAGGTGCAAGACTAAGCCACAGGCATATTGGTAGTGCCAGATTGGCCTACTCAAGCCTGGTTCCCCCAAAATTTAGGGAATTTAGGCAGTAAAGAAAGCGAATGGTATGCTAGCTTTCATTGCAAAATGATTTGAGTATAGGAGCAGAGAGGTTCTACTGCAGTTGTACAGGGTCTTGGTGAGACCACACCTGGAGTATTGCGTACAGTTTTGGTCTCCAAATATGAGGAAGGACATTATTGCCATAGAGGGAGTGCAGAGACGGTTCACCAGACTGATTCCTGGGATGTCAGGACTGTCTTATGAAGAAAGACTGGATAGACTTGGTTTATACTCTCTAGAATTTAGAATTTCTTAAGAACAGGCTAGATGCAGGAAGATCTTATAGAAAGGACAAGGGGTTTACACCATTTGCAGGGGTCAGTTCATCTGGCTATAATCTAAGTGGATAGGATAGATGCAGGAAGATTGTTCCCGATGTTAGGGAAGTCCAGGACAAGGGGTCACAGCTTAAGGATAAAGGGGAAATCCTTTAAAACCGAGATGAGAAGAACTTTTTTTCACGCAGAGAGTGGTGAATCTCTAGAACTCTGCCACAGAGGGTAGTTGAGGCCAGTTCATTGGCTATATTTAAGTGGGAGTTAGATGTGGCCCTTGTGCCTAAGGGGATCAGGGGGTATGGAGAGAAGGCAGGTACGGGATACTGAGTTGGATGATCAGCCATGATCATATTGAATGGCGGTGCAGGCTCGAAGGGCCGAATGGCCTACTCCTGCACCTAATTTCTACGTTTCTATGTAAGATACAGATTTTACACCACCCTTGTTAATGGATATATGCCACCGGAGTGGTGTTATCAATCTGAATTTGAACAAGCACCAGTTGCATATCGCTACAGAGAACCTTGAGTGCACATTGTGCCCTCAACAATTCTGGGTAATTGATTCCATGTGTTGGGGAATTACAGACTCCTGCTCATTCCATCTGCCCCCACAGCTTTAGACTGTGTTGGTGTCTCCCCATCCTTTGCCGCTTGCATAGGTCTGAAGAACCCTTGATGGCTTTCAAGCAAAATTTCCCTGAGCTGTCTCCCATTCGTTATCCACCATAGTTATTCAACAATGGCCTCTGCTGGCACTTCATAGTTTGCCAATTTGGCCTGCATGTAATCTGAGTGTTCGTTCCTTTGCTTGCTGTAAGTTCTGGTAATGCAAAGGCCCGTACTGCTGGGAAAGCAGCTACTATTTGCCAATTACACCCGCTGTTTGCCTGATAGATGGCTGGAATTTGACTATCAGGTCATTGCAGGCTTAATTAATATTGTCGTTTGCCCCTAGGCAAAGTCACCAACATATTTACTGTTTTTGATAGTAAATTCTAGGTAATCAATTACCCTTGTAGGTGTCAATTTTGATTGACTCTTAGTCAACGGGTTTGTTTTAGACTTGCGGGTGGCAATTACGTCCCGCAGGACAACCATGGAGCTCCTGCTCCCGTGCAAAGTCTCCTGCCGATTCTGCTGTCGGCGTTAATGTCGGGAAGCGAGGCTCCCGCTGGTGCTGCTCCCTTCTTTGGAGCAGATCATCGTTGGAGCAACTTCTCCCTAAGTTGCTCCATGTGGGAGAAGTCGTCCTCAGACGCTCTCCGTTGAGGGAGGGTATCCCTCTTCCCCGGACTCTTAGTCAACGGGTTTGTTTTAGACTTGCGGGTGGCATTACGTCCCGCAGGACAACCACGGAGCTCCTGCTCCCGCGCAAAGTCTGCTAATGTCGGGAACAAGACCGTCGCCCGCTATTTGGAAAGCTGCGGTCTTCGGCAGCCGACATCCCCGCGGGCCGTCTCCTCGACATCTGGGCTCTGAAAAAAAAACAAAAAAACTTCAAGCCCGAAAGAACGCAGGTAAGTGATTTCAACTTCCCTTACCTGCTCATCCCGACGGCCTGGGAGGCTCAATGCCTGCCAGTCCGTCATGCGTGTTGCGTTCAGACGTAATGACGCGCACGCAGACGGACGGCCCTTCTTCACGCAGTCACTCACGTGACTCCGAAGTAAAATGGAGCTTTTTCCTGCTGTTTGACCCATTGGTGTTAAGGAGTTTAAGAAACATTTGGGCGGCACAGTGGCGCAGCGGTAGAGTTGCTGCCTCACAGCGCCAGAGACCCGGGTTCAATCCTGACTACAGGTGCTGTCTGTACGGAGTTTGTACGTTCTCCCCGTGACCTGCATAGGTTTTCTCAGAGATCTTCATTTCCTCCCACATGCCAAAGACATACAGGTTTGTAGGATAATTGGCTTGGCATAAATGTAAATTGTCCCTAGTGTGTGTAGGATAGTGTTAATGTGCGGGGATCACTGGTCAAAGCGGATTCAGTGGGCAGAAGGGCCTGTTTCCACGCTGTATCTCTAAACTAAACTAAATTTAAAAAATGAAACATTTAGAAGCATTTAAGAAACATTAACATGAAATTAACAATTAAGATTTAAAATGTTAAGAAACATTTACACAGGTACATGGATAGGACAGGTATAGAGGGATATGGGCCAAACAAAGGCAGGTGGAACTAGTGCAGATTGGCCATGTTATCTGGTGTGGGCAAGGGCCTGTAGGATTTTATGACTCTATAACTCAAAGAGGAATGATGACAGTAGTTTCAAAATAACAACTAAGGGAAAGATGTTTTAAACTGGAATATTTCTGTTTTCACCAAAACAAATTGAACCTGAAATTTACAAGTGTACTGCAGTTTACTTCAGAATCATGCAATTGTTAATGTACTTCCCACAGTCTGAAACACAACAAGAAGCATTCTAGAATTGTTTTGCATACAGGCCCTTTCCATCAGGAACCTTGCTTGTGAAACGGTTTTGGATGTATACCAGCCGGTACAGAGGCACAGCTGGTAGAGCCGCTGCCTCACAGCACCAGAGCCCAAAATTCAATCCAGACCTCAGATGCCACCTGTGTGGAGTTTGCATGCTCTCCCTGCGACTATGAGGGTTTTCGACGAGTGCTCTGTTTTCCATCCACATCCCAAAGACGTGTTTGATGGTTAATTGGCCCCTGTAAATTGTGTAGGGAGTGATGCTAAAGTGGTATAACTTTATAACTGGTAGAACGAGGGTGAATGGGTGGCACGGTGGCACAGCGGTAGAGTTGCTGCCTGACAGCGCCAGAGACCCGGGTTCCATCTTGACCATGGGCGCAGTCTGTACAGAGTTTGTACGTTCTCCACGTGGCCACGTAGGTTTTCTCCAGATGCTCCGGTTTCCTCCCCCATTCCAAAGACATACAAGTTTGTAGGTTAATTTGGCTTCTGTAAATTATAAATTATCCCTAGTGGGTAAGATCGTGCTAGTGTAGATCACTGATTGCCACGGACTGGGTGGGCTGAAAATCCTGTTACCGTGCTATATCTCTAAACTAAATAAAAGTTAAACCAAACTGAATGGTTGATCGATGGTAACCGTGGGTGAGCAGATGTCTCCATGCTGTATCTCTAAAGTTAATTAACGTGATCCCAATCTTGTGCATTATGTTGCTATGAACATTAGACCATGTTTGCACTGTAACCTTGGTTCTGTAACACCTGGAACATTGAGGGTTTACCAGTATTGGACTAGATGGGAGACTGATGTGCTCCCTCCCTTCATTGCAACATCAAATAAATCACGAGGGGAATGATAGGGTGAATGTCTTTTATCCAGGATAGGTAAATCCAAAACATAGGCTTAAGGTGAAAGGGGCAAGAGGACATAGGCTTAAGGTGAAAGGGGCAAGATTTAATAAAAACCTAAGGGTCAATGTTTTGTTGGGTATATCGAATGTTCTGCCAGAGGAGGTAGTTGAGACAGTTACTACAACAGCATTTAAACAACACTTAGACAGGTACATGGATAGGAAACATTTGGGCCAAATGCAGGCAAATGGAACCAGCTCAGATGGGGAACCTTGGTTGGTATGGGCCCGTTTCCATGCTCTATGATTATATGACTCTCAATATAACTGTGGTACAAATCTACTGCAGGAACACAGTGGTCGAGTGGCCATCAGTGGAGGCACAGTGATTGTCCGAGTTTTAGGACTGAGAGTGGAGAGGAGAGAGGAGCAGGATAACAGCCAGTCAAATACCACTGCACATATTTGTAAACACATTGGGGCTGTGAAGTGGGCTCAGTAATTGTAACTGAGCACTTCCAACATTCTCCGTTTTTTAAACTGAAAATCTTTCTTCTTTGAGGTTAATCTGAAAATATAATTTATTGGCAAATTATTCATGATTAAACTTGCAAGGGTGCTGCATATACTAATCATCTTATTCAAGAATTGTCCAGTCCACATTTTCAGTAAGGTTTTTTGTTACATTCCTACCAATGTTTATTCAAGAGTTCTGCACCAAATGAGAACAAGGTTGGCTAATTTCAAGTTAAGGACCTGTCCCACTTGGGCGCCATTTGCATGTAATTTACGCGACATCATTAACGTGTCATGACGCAAGACGCGCGAATGGCGCGTGGTGGTATAGGCAGTGACGTGCAGTAGCGTGTGGCTCCCCAGGATGTTGGGATTCTCAAAATCCTCGCGTGCCACCTGCATGATGCGCAAATGACGCCCAAGTGGGACAGGCCCTTTAGGCACAAAATGCTGGAGTAACTCAGCAGGTCAGGCAGCATCTCTGGATAAAAATAAGCTAGGTGTACAGGGCCTTGGTGAGACCACACCTGGAGTATTGCGTACAGTTTTGGTCTCCAAATCTGAGGAAGGACATTATTGCCATAGAGGGAGTGCAGAGACGGTTCACCAGACTGATTCCTGGGATGTCAGGACTGTCTTATGAAGAAAGACTGGATAGACTTGGTTTATACTCTCTAGAATTTAGGAAATTGAGAGGGGATCTTATAGAAACTTACAAAATTCTTAAGGGGTTGGACAGGCTAGATGCAGGAAGATTGTTCCCGATGTTAGGGAAGTCCAGGTCAAGGGGTCACAGCTTAAGGATAAGGGGGAAATCCTTTAAAACCAAGATGAGAAGAACTTTTTTCACACAGAGAGTGGTGAATCTCTGGAACTCTCTGCCACAGAGGGTAGTTGAGGCCAGTTCATTGGCTATATTTAAGAGGGAGTTAGATGTGGCCCTTGTGGCTAAGGGGATCAGGGGCTATGGAGAGAAAGCAGGTACGGGATACTGAGTTGGATGATCAGCCATGATCATATTGAATAGCGGTGCAGGCTCGAAGGGCCGAATGGCCTACTCCTGCACCTAATTTCTATGTTTCTATGTTTCTAGGTGACATTTCGGGTCAGAAAGGTCATCTATTCCTTTTCTCCAGAGATGCTGCCTGACCCATTGAGTTACTCCAGCTTCTTGTGTCTATCTTCGATATAAACCAGCATGTGCAGTTCCTTCCTGCACATTATGTCTAATTTCAAGTGGTCAGCCCAGCCCAACTCATTAAGGCCCCCCTGCTGGTCAGATGGGGAAGGGATTTGCTTGTTTTTCTCCCCAAGTCCGTGGAACAGGTGTTCAAATTGTTGAGGTCGCCAACATTGTCAGGCGCCTGTACATGATTTGCTGAGCAGTTAACAAGCCTGTGGCCAGAGCAGCAGCAAAGCAGGCCCAAAGCTGAGTGAAATGAGAAGGGAGCTGGCGTTGCCTGACAACAGCTGGACAATGCATGTTGTGATCACCGTAAAATATGATTATTATTCAAGCTGTGGCTTCCCTGAGCTCCATAACTGAGGCCTACAAGTGATCTGCTCGCTCCCTTAACTCTCACCATTATAACGTATCACTTTGTTTCATTTGCAATCATTAGTATCAACGCTTCCTGCAAGATATACATGTCATAAATCTACCACTATGAGCAGAACTGTAACTATTGAATAAAATTGATGGAAAGAGACACAGAAAGCAATTCAATAGAAAGATGATATAAAACATGAATCGGATAGCTTAAATAGCAAAAGTGATAAAGTACTGAAAACAATTTTAAATGCACAAAGAAAACATATATATTTAAATATTTTTAAAAAAAATTACCAATATGTTTTCTCTTTCCTTTGTAGCTGTTTATCCATTAAAATGAATTCTGCACCAAAACTAAACTGGTGCAGATTCAAAAGGCAGTTTATAGGAACACAGAAAATGTTGTCAGTATGGAAGGAGGCTGTTTAGCGCACTGAGGTCACATTGGTTCTATGTAGGGGAGATCCAGCTGGAACCACCTCCCCACCCTCTCAACACAACCCGGGGGGGGGGGGGGGGGGGGGGGGGGAGGGGGGGGGGGGGAAGACGGGGGAGGGGGGGGGTGGGGGGGGGGGGAGGGGAGGGGGGGTGGTGGGGGGAGGGGGGGTGTTGGGGGGAAAGGGGTTGTTGGGGGGGAGGAGGGTATGGGGAAGGGGGTTGTGTGGGGAAGGGGGGAGGGGGGAAAGGGGTGGTGGAAGGGGGTGTGTGAGGGAGGGGGTTGAGGGAGGGGGGGTTGGGGGAGGGGAAGTGTGGTAAAAGGGGGTGGCGGAAGGGGGGGGGGGGGGAAGGGGAAGGGGGTGTGGGCAAGAGACTCTGTGCATCTACCCGATCTATTCCACTCATGATTTTGTACACCTCTATAAGATCACACCTCAATATAAATATTTAAGCCCATTGAAGAAATATTTGATGATTCAGCTATTATTAGGCAACTGAATCATCCTACCACAGCCAGAGAGCAGCGCTGAACTTTTATCTACCTCATTGGTGACCCTCGGACTATCCTTGGTTAGACTTTGCTGACTTTACCTTGCACTAAACATTTTTTCCCTTATCATGTATCTATACACTGTAAATGGCTTGATTGTAATCATGTATTGTCTTTCTGAATGGATAGCACGCAACTAAAGCTTTTTGCTGTACCTCGGTACCTGTGACAATAAACTAAAAAAATAAACTACTAAGAAGTTAGACACAAAATGCTGGAGTAACTCCGCAGGACTGGCAGCATCTTTCAGAAGGAATGGGTGACGTTTCAGGTCGAGACCTTTCTTCAGACTGATGTCATGGGAGTGGGCAGTACAGAGAGAGAATGTAGTCGGAGACTGGTTGGAGAACTGGGAAGGGGGTGGGATGGAGAGAGAGGGAAAGCAAGGGCTACTTCAATGTTCACACCGCTGGGGTGTAAGCTGCCGCAGTGAACTATGAAGTGCTGTTCTTCCAATTTGCGCTGGGCCTCACTCTGACAATGGAGGATGCCCAGGACAGAAAGGTCAGTGTGGGAATGGGAGGGGGAGTTAAAGTGTTTGGCAATCGTGAGGGGGAGTTAAAGTGTTGAAAACCAGCACCTGCAGTTCTTTCCTACACATTTAATATACTAATAAACTAAACTGAAATAGTCTGTTTGTTTTTCTATCTTTTTTTATTTTTAGATAGTTTTAAAAGTAGGTTTATTTGGTTTCTTTAACTTTTCTATGTCGGGGAGGGTGGGGTAGGGTAAGGGAGAAACCGTTTCCCAGTCACTTCCTGGCGAGGACACGACTATTCTCCGAGTCGTGTCCTAGGCCCCCTCCACGCAGTCTACCACCTGGATTGGAGCGGCCTTTCCTGCCGGGAACGCACTAGAGCTTCAGCAGCAGTGGCGCAGCGCTGGATTCACTGCGGAGCGGGCGATGCCTTACCTGGGATCGCCGTGGAAGCTCCGGAGTGTTGGGCCTGCTGCATCTACATCGGAGCTGTGGTCTTCAGAGCTTCCAGCGCGGCTGGCACTGTCTTCAACATTGCAGAAACCCTTTGCCGAGGGCCGCCGGTGTTGAATCTCCACCCGGCGCGGCCTGTGGACTTCGGGAGCCACGGACTCTGGAAGGAGGTGGCCGTTTCGGATGTCCAAGCTCCGGAGAATGTTCTCCAGTCCTGACGTCAGACTTCCATCACTCCGGCGAGCGGGCCTGAACATCGGGCCACCTCTAGCGGCGACAGCAGGGGGTTCGGGAGCCCCCCGACCACGGGAGGACAACAGAGGAGGATGAGTGAATTTTGGAGCCTTCCCTCACAGTGGGAAACTTTGATCCCGCTGTGTGGGGTTGTCTGTGTTAAAAACTATTGGGTTCTGTGCTCTTTATTATTCGTATGGCTGTATGGTGACCACACATTTCACTACAAATTGGTACATGTGACAAATAAATGTATCTTGTATCTTGTTGTAATAAAGAAACTTACCAGCTTCCCTAACCTTTGTCTTTTTACCCCCACTGAAGGGTTCTAAAGAGTGAACAGCTTGTGGTGCTGACAAATCACAGCTCAAAACAATTGTTAGACTCAATGTTCTGAGTGCATAAAAAGCACAGGGTCTTGAAAACTTTCTGAATGGTATTCTAATTGATGAAAAACGAAGTTTCTGGATAGCTGTATTTTGAGTAAGTGAAGATAATTAGGTCCAATAACGACTCTTGGGATATGCAGTCAGGATCTGTAAATTGTACAAAAAAGGAACTACAGATGCTGATTTACAAAACAACACACAACATGCTGGAGTTAATTCAGTGTGTCAGGCAGCATAGGTGACGTTTCAGTTCAGGACCATTCTTCAGACTGAAAAGTAACTTGTTTCTTTCTTTCCACAGATGCTGCCCAACCTTCCAAGAATATCTCAGCATTTTCTGTTTTTATTTCAGATGTCCATACTCCACAATGCCTTGCCTTTTTGAAGATTTGTTGCATTGCCTAACTTATTCACATTAATTTCACTCTGTTGGTTTGGAGCCATGAAACCAAATCTGAAACATAGACCATAGGACATGGAAGAGTATAACATGGGAACAGGCCCTTTGGCCCACAATGTTTGTGCTGAACATGATGCCAGGTTAAACTAATCCCATCAGCCTGCTCATGATCCATATCCCTCGATTCCTTGCACATCCATGTGACTATCTAAAAGCCCACTATCGCTTCTGTCTTCACCGCTATTCTTGGCAGCACATACCAAAAACCCATCACTTTGTGTAAAAAAACTTTAAACTTTTCCCCTTGACCTTAAAGCTATGCCCACATGTCTTTCTCATTTCCACCTGGGTTAAAATATTCTGACTGTTCCCCTCTCTATGCCTCTTATAATTTAATATATTCATAGAGGAGGACCATACACTAGGCTTACTGATTTGGGTATTTTCAGTCTACTGTGCTTTACAATGATGTGGGTACATCTATAACTCCCTGAGAGTTGCAACACAAATAGATAGAGTGGGAAAGAAGGCATAGGTATGTTTGCCTTCAATGGTCAGGGCATTGAGTATAAGAGGCAGGAAGTCATGGAGTGGCTTTATAGGGCTTTGGTAATGCCACGTTTGGAGTATTGTGTTCAGTTCTGGGTGCCCCATTACAGGAACCTTGTGGAGGTTTGGGAGAAGAGGTTTACCAGAATGAGTTTGAGTTTAGTTTATTGTCACATGTACCGAGGCCTAGTGAAAAGCTTTTGTTGCGTGCTAACCAGTCAGCAGAAAGACGATAAATTATTACAATCGAGCTGTCCACAGTGTACAGATGCAGGATAATGGGAATCATGTGAATAACGGCTAGTGTACGATAGATCCAGTAAAATCCGATCAAAGTTAGTCTGAGGGCCACTAATGAGGTAGATAGGAGTTGAGGACGGCTCTCTAGTTGTTGGTAGGATGGTCCAGCTGGCTGATAACAGCTGGGATGACTTCTAGTCCCTGGAGTCGGAGAATGGACAGATGTGAGAGGAGATTAAGAAGAACATAGTTAAAGTAAGAAATGCTGCTGCAGGAGTAGAGATTTGAATGAGTGGAGTGATTGTAATGCGTGATTGCAGACCCACTTCTGTGATCAGCGCTCAGATTCGCCTGGGTTGGGCACTCTCTTGTATCACTGTTTCCTGGAATAGAGGGTATAGGCTATAAGGAGTTGGACAAACTTGAATTGTTTTTTTCTGGAGCATCAAAGGTTAAGGGGAGACCTGATGGAGGTCCTGTATGTAATCCTTCCTATTTATCAGCCCAAGAGAAGAGTCAGTCCAGTATTATGTCAAATAGCAACATGTTGTTGCTGCTACTGCTTCGGATGTTTCTTTAAATGAACTTGGGTTGGAAGACACTGTGGCACAGCAGAGATCATCTTACAGTGCAGTAACAGCTCCTTCAAGCTAATCTCCACAGAATACTTCATGTTCAGATCAGTTTTGTACACAGCACAGTTTTTTTATCCCGTGATTTTGCCACAAGAACAAAGTGCACTGGTCATTTTTTGTTTAAAATATGCTTTGGTTTTATGCATCGAGATGTCCCAAAGTGATCTAGAAATAGGCCTGAGCAAGAAATGAACGGATATTAGAGGAAAGGGCTGAGGCACAGCTTTGGACTGTTGAGGCCTTCGGAGAGGGGCAGAAATATAGTATGGCCGTAAAGGCTTAGGAAGAGTTCCAGTGTGTAAATATGAGATGGTGAAGATTCTGTCACTGATAGTTACGCATCTTAGTTATGTACGTGTCAACGTCTGTGTGCTGTGAGCTGGTTTATTTAATTCTCTCTCCAGATTTAATAATTTCGGAGCTGGTCATAAAGAGTCATACAGCATGGAAACAGGCCCTTCGGCCCAACTGATTCATGCCAACCGAGATGCCCCATCTAAATTAGTGCCATTTGCCCATAATTGGCCCATATTCCTCCAAACCTTTCCCATCCATACTGGTTGTGGTCCGTCGGTAACGACGATGGCGGCTTGTGCAGTCTCAACTCTGGTGAGTACTGACATGGCTCACGAGTCCAATTTGTGAACCGCACACTCGTGGGCAGTGCGGGCAGATGAATTCATTGCTGGCGGGTTCTGGGCGGCAGCCTTCGTCCTCCCCCTGGCTTTGGTAAGTCGCTCTAGGCGGCGCTCCTCGTAGCTGCTGGCTGCTGTTCGCACTGCTGCGCGTCAGCGTGTTCTGTCGCTGCCGCAGGCTTCGAGTTGCTTGGGCGCAAGACCACAATAGTGGAGGTGGTCCTTGACGCAATCATTGTACCGCTTCCTGGGATGCCCACGGTTCCTTTGTCCCTGGGAGAGCACGTCGCAGAAGACCTGTCGAGGCATGAGGGTTTCATCCATCCTGATGACGTGCCCAGTCCATCGGAACTGTGCTTTGATGATCATTACCTCCATGCTTGTGAAGCTGGATCTGTCCAATACTTCTAGGTTGGGCACTTTGTCCTGCCAGTGAATGCCCATGATGGACCGTAACAAGCACATATGGAACTTCTCAAGTATGATGGATGTGATCCATATTAAACCTTTCCTATCCAGTTGCTGATCAGGCACTGATGAGGACAGTAGAGATGGCATTTATAACCAGTGAAATCTGGAGGTGAAGAATGAAGGGGCAAAAAGAAAATAGGGTAAATTCAAGTTGTAGAGAAACAGGGAAGGAACTGCACTGAGGGAGAAAAAGCATGACATGATAGGTCTCAAATGAAAGATTTTATCTTTTAAAAATATAGGCCTTCAATTATATAATGCTGTTTCTTTTATATATATGATGATTGAAAATTGTTTTTTTTTCCCTGTGAAATGCAATGCCCATCATTTACATATCAATCTAGTCTATGGCTGGGACTTCCTGGCTTGTACCTCCTTGTGCTCCCAGATAGTTTCCAAGATGTCATTCCTGATTCTGGGCTCCATTTGGATCATTCTGAGGCAACTTAGACCAAAATGTCCCAGGAGCCAAAGACATTGGCCACTCCAGGAGAACTGTGTTTTAGGAGTGCAATGCTATATCAGGGTCTCGGATAGAAGGGCCCGAAGAAGGGTCTCGACCCGAAACGTCACACATTTCCTTCTCGAGAGAGAGAGAGCCTGCCTGTCCCATTGAGTTACCCCAGCATTTTGTGTTATCTTATCTTTCATCCTTTGGTTCCACACCCCAGCTGGTCCTGACCCTCCCATCTACTGCTGTCCTCTCCTTCTTCTCAACACCATTGCTTCCCCAGCATCTCCCTCCATGCCTGAGGCTATGCCTCTTACTTTCCAATTCCCAGACTCCCTTGCTGATTCTCAGCAGCACGCTTCATTGCCTCCAAATCCACCGCGTCCATTAGAGTCATAGATAGAGTCATTGAGTCATACAGCATGGAAACAGGTCTTTTGGCCCAACTTGCCCACACCAGCCAACGTATCCCATCTTCACTAGTCCCACCTGCCTGCATTTGGCCAATATCCTTACAAATGTGTCTTATCCATGTTTCAGACCAACTGTTTCTTAAACGTTGATGGTTAACTCCTCCCCCTCAATGCAACTTACCTGCTTCTCTCAGCTCCTGCCCTCTTCTCTCACCAACACACCACCACCCTCATCCTGTCTCCCACCAATGTCCTGACGTGAATCTGGCCATCTGCATCAAGGCAGCAGAAGACTCAAGTTAATGGACAATAGTCTGGTGTGTTTTTGTTGTGTGACTGCTGATGGTGTTTTCCACTCTACATGACAAAACATGTCTTCAACACATGAATGACACAATGGAGGAGTCTCGCTGTTATTTTCTCAGTAGATTTGGATATTCAAATGCATTTACTGTGCAGTTGCCACTTTGTCAAGTCAAGTCAAGTCAAGAGAATTTATTGTCATGTTTCCCAGATAGGACAATGAAATTCATGCTTGCTACAGCACAACAGAATATTGCAAGCAAAACTACAGAACAGTACAGTTCAATATACACATAAATAAGCAGTTAATTGGCTATGAACTGGCCACCTGGAGAAATTGGCCAGTTCATTGGCTATATTTAACAGGGAGTTAGATGTGGCCCTTGTGCCTAAGGGGATCAGAAGGTATGGAGAGAAGGCAGGTACGGGATACTGAGTTGGATGATCAGCCATGATCAGCCATGATCATTCAATTGAATGGCGGTGCAGGTACGACAGAGACAACGAAATGCCTTTACTCATCTCCCTTGAAGAGCTAGATTTTGATGTTAATGCAGGCAATAAGGGCCGAATGTTGTTCCTGCACCTAATGTTCTATGTTAAGTGCAACCTGTGGATAAGTGTGGAAGACCTCACTGTGGACATTAGGACACTTAAGTCACATTCTCCTGTTCAGTCTCCCACCGCGCATAGGATCAATAAAAATAAGGAACTGCAGATGGGGAATCTTGAGCAAAAAGCACCTAGTGCTGATATAACGTGGGCAAATGATACAAACTTGTTGAGTAATACTAAAACAGTAGCACAGAGATGATCAGAAGGCAGCAATCATTCTTGAAGCAGAAACAGCTAGAAGGCGGAGTAGGAATATTTGTAAGAATGTACAGGTGGGATTCTCCTTGAACCAATGGATCAACCAGGCTCATCCGTACAGTACCCGTCTACCCACACCTTTGCCCATGTGGAAAGCCAAGCATGCAGGCCAGTAAACCGGAGAAGTGGCCCATGGGATGGAGAAAGTGATGGGGGTTGAGTTGGCCACAAAGCCACATGTTTTGTGTTTGGTTTAGTTAAGAGATACAGATATACAGCACGAAAACAGGCCTTTCGGCCCACCAAGTCCACGCTGACCAACGATGCCCGCATACTAAATATGGGCAATTTACAATTATACCAAGCCAATTATCCTACAAACCTGCACGTCTTTGGAGTGTGGGAGTAAACTGGAGCACCCAGAGAAAACCCATGCTGGTCAGAAGGAGAACGTACAAACTCCCTACAGACAACACCCATAGTCAGAATCGAACCCGGGTCTCTGGCGCTATAAGGCAGTAACTCTACCACTGCGCCACCACGAAATGTGGTTGGAATGCCCTGATGGCCTTTAACATCTGGTCAGTTGTCAAAGGCAAACAAAGATTTTTTGCAGTCCTTAAATGTCTCTGATAGTCATAGGTATTTAAGTTATTAAAATATATAATTAAAATCAAAAATTATTTTAATAACTTCAAGAATAATACATTTGCATTAAAACACTTTAAAGCATTATAGCCAGGTAAAGTAAAGTAAAGCAGTGGATGTTGTATATATGGACTTCAGTAAGGCCTTTGACAAGGTTCCTCATGGAAGGTTGGTAAAGAAGGTTCAATTGTTGGATATTAATGGTGGAGTAACAAGATGGATTCAACAGTGGCTGAATGGGAGATGCCAGAGAGTAATGGTGGATGGCTGTTTGTCAGGTTGGAGGCCAGTGACTAGTGGGATGCCACAGGGATCTGTGTTCGGTCAACTGCTGTTTGTCATGTACATCAATGATCTGAATGTGGTAACTTGGATTAGTAAGTATGCAGATGATACTAAGATAGGTGGTGTTGTGGATAATTAAGTAGATTGTCAAAGTCTACAGAGAGATTTATGCCAGTTGGAAGAGTGGGCTGAAAGATGGCAGATGGAGTTTAATGCTGATAAGTGTGAGGTGCTACTTCTTGGCAGGACAAATCAAAATAGGACATACGTGGTAAATGATAGGGAATTGAAGAATGCAGTTGAACAGAGGGATCTGTTAATAACTGTGCACAGTTCCCCAAAGGTGTAATCTCATGTAGATAGGGTGGTAAAGAAAGCTTTTGATGTGCTGGCCTTTATAAATCAGGGCATTGAGTATAGAAGTTGGGATGTAATGTTAAAATTGTACAAGGCATTGGTGAGGCCAATTCTGGAGTATGGTGTACAATTTTGGTCACCTAATTATAGGAAGGATGTCAACAAAATAGAGAGAGTACAGAGGAGATTTACTTGAATGTTGCCTGGGTTTCAGCAACTAAGTTACAGAGAAAGGTTGAACAAGTTAGGTCTTTATTCTTTGGAGCGCAGAAGATTAAGTAGGGACTTGATAGAGGTCTCTAAAATTATGAACAAGTTAGGTCTTTATTCTTTGGAGCGCAGAAGGTTAAGGGGGGACTTGATAGAGGTCTTTAAAAATGATGAGGAGGGATAGACAGAGTTGACGTGGATACCACTGAGAGTAGGAGATTCAAACAAGGGCCGTTTGTTACTCACAAGTGGTAGCTGTGTGGATTTTGGATTTTATCATTTAAAAATAAATTGGATAGTTATATGGAAGGGAAAGGAATGCAGGGTTATGGTCTGAGTGCAGGTAGATGGGACTAGGGGAGAATACGTGTTCGGCACGGACTAGAAGTAGGTATGTTGCAAAACCTACCTGAATCATCGTTGAGAATCTGCCCCAGGCCGTGTGCGCGATTTTGGCGCTGTTTAGAGGGGTGCGGGTTTAAAACGCGATTTTTACTAGGCTGTTGCAATCAAAAATGTTCAGCCTAGTAAATCATTAACGAAAAATCGCTGAAAGACCCCGTCGCAAAAAAAGGTTATTTAGTTTTTATGGCCTTGTATTCAAACAAGGGAAAAGCAAATGACTTCAGAATTAAAAAGGGCGATAGAAGTTTTTTCTGGGCAGGGGGCACAAATCCAGCGCAATGTGAACGTTCTAAACATGAGGGGGAAATTTACTTTACTCCACAGAGTGGATAGCTGTGTGGAATGAGCTTCCATTTGAAGGTGGATCTAGGAAGGTTGAAATTAGCTACAATTGGGTAACTAACTAATTATATGCTTCATATTAACTGAAAATTTCAAGTTCTCTTAATTGAAGATACTGTCCATGATGGACGGGGAAAGGAATGGAGGGTTTTTTATTACTTGATCTGAAAGTGCATTAGGTAGATGGGACTAGCTTTATCTGATGGGAGAAATACGTGTTTTTTAAATCGGCACGGACTAGAAGGGCCGAGATGGCCTGTTTCCGTGCTGTAATTGTTATATGGTTATATCAGTACAGTAAATCAGACTCAAAATGCCAGAGTAACTCAGTGCGTCAGGCATCGTCTCTGGAGAACATGGATAGGTGGCGTTGGGATATTGGGACTGAATCCCAGAAGATTGACCAAGTCAATTAATATTTTTAAAGCAGAGATTGATAGATTCTTGATTAGGATGGGTGTCAGGGGTTATGGGTGAAGGAAGGAGAATGGACTTAAGAGGGAAAGATAGATCACCCATGATTGAATGGCAGAGTAGACTTGTTGGACTAAATGGCCTAATTAGAAACATAGAAAATAAGTGCAGGAGGAGTCCATTCGGCCCTTTGAGCCAGCACCGCCATTCATTGTGATCATGGCTGATCATCTCCAATCAATAACCCATGCCTGCCTTCTCCCCATATCCCTTGATTCCACTAGCCCCCAGAGCTCTATTTAATTATCTCTTAAATCCATCCAGTGGATTCCAATTCTGCTCCTATCACTTATGAGCTTATGAACTTATACAGTAACCCACATATCTACACTTACCATTTCCTTGGAATTGGCAAACTAAACCACCCATGAAAGGCCCTGCGATCAAACAAACACTTAAATGCACCAGAATATGACCTTCAGGAAGTTTCGGACTTCTGCATTTGAAAATATCCTTGACATCCTGAGCAGCATATGACTGATAAACACTGGCTATCAGCCCATTGGGAACATGCACTAAAGTTACCCACAAACTGCTGAGGTAGCTTCAAGTGCTGCCAAGTTATGGAAACAGGATGGAAGGAAGAAAAACTTAGCATCCCTTATGATATATTTCTTTACAATGTAATTCAGTTTTATCATTTGTGTGGTTAAACTGCATTGAAATGTCATTATTAACTTAGTATTGAACAATAAAGCAAAATTAAAATTAGTATTGCATGATGTGTCAAACATTAATCTAAATGGTGATCACAGCATGATCAAATTCACCGGAGTCTGAAAAGAAGTAACATGAAACAGCAGCTGAAATTTTAGAATTGAGTTCGGCTGACTTCCATGCAAAGATACTGGACTGTCTGCGATAAACTGGTCAAATCTGCTCATGGGCAAAATAGTAAAGCAGAGGGATGTGTTCAAAAATGAATTGATAGTACTACAGAGGGAATTTGTGCTCCTAAAGGTCTCTTGTTGCCAAAAAGACAAGGCATGGACTACAAAAGAATATAGGGATAATTTAAACTTAAAGAAAGAACAAATGAAAAGGAAAAACTATATTCAGCATTATATTACCTTTGATAGACACAAAATGATGGAATAACTCAGCAGGGCAACTGAGATGGAGAGAGAATAGGTGACATTTTGGGTCGAGCTCCTTCTGCAGACGAGTCACCCATTCTTCTCTCCAGAGAAGCTGCTTGCCCCGCTGAATTACTCCAGCATGTTGTGTCTATCTTTGTTTTAAACCAGTTCTTTCCTACACTATATTCCCTACTTCTTCTTCTTCTTCTTCTTCTTCTTCTTCTTCTTCTATGTAGTGTTTTTTTGGCGGTTGGCAAACAACTTTTTTGGTGCATTACCGCCACCAACTGGCATGGAGTGTGGATCAAACAACACCATTACATATACTAATAACCTATATCCTTCCGAACAAATTGGTTACCCTAAGAAAAAGCAACAGGATTTGATAGCACTTATATGAACTCCCTTGCAAAATATCTACCAAATCAAATTGTACTCTTTCTTTTCTGAACTGCTCACTCATCCGTCCTCTCTCCTCCTCATACCTCTCACAATGTACAATGACATGCTCTATTGTCTCTTCTTGCCCACAGTATTCACATCTGCCTGTATTATGCTTGCCTATTATAAAAAGTGTACTGTTCAGACCAATGTGTCCAAATCTAATTCTTGAAATTACTGTCTCCTCTTTTCTGTTTTTTCCTGCACATCTAATTTCTCCCACTCTGGATTCTGTAGAACCACCGTCCTTTCCGCTCTTCCTCCCATTGCTTTTGCCATCTTTCCTTCAGTCTTTGCTTAATAATGTCTTTGATTTCAGTTTTACCTATGTTAATACTTAAATCAATCTTACTTCTTTTTGTTACCTCTTTTGCTACCTTATCTGCCATTTCGTTTCCTCTAATGCCAATGTGTGCTGGTACCCATAAAAATACGACTGTAAGCCCCATCATTTGAATTCTGAATAGTGTTTGTTGTATTTCTATCAATATGTATATTCCCTTTGCTCTATCTATTATACTTTAATATAAATGCTAAAGCTGTGTTGCCTAATTAAAGTTGTCTTGCCTAATTAAAGTTGTCTTGCCTAATTAAAGTTCCCTTGCCTAATTATAGCTGCCTTGCCTAATTAAAGTTGCCTTGCCTTCTATATAATTAAAAGTCTAATCTTGACCACTTCCTGTTTGGGCTTTATATTGATTTTAGAAAAAAACACTACCACGTGCGGCTGTCAGTCCCACTCCACTCATCAGGTGCTGAGGATTTTTCCCATCGATTAAAAATGAATTATTAGTTATTAGTGTTTAAAAAATGTTGAGATTCTCTCTCCTGTCAATCACGCTATGAAAGCTACGCCCCTTCTGGTGGGGGAGAGGGACTATAAATCCCAGAAATGTGGGCATGTCTCAGTCTCTGCAAGATGGAGGAGGGACAGGTCATGACTCACTGATTTTAGTGGCCTTGCACCCTGCTTGAAATGGTATGAAACTGCTCTTGAATTTGGTGGTCTTGCATCCTGCTTGTAATGGAATTTCAAGGAATAGCCGTGCTTTGGACTTGGGGTCATAGAGTCATACAGCACAGAAACATGCCATTCAGTCCAACTTGCCCAAACCAGATGCACCATCTATGCAATTCCCACCTGTCTTTATTTGGCCCATATTCCTGTTGTTATAGTACCAGCATCAACTACTTCCTCTGGCAGCTCATTCCATACACCCAACATACTCTGTGTGGAAAGTTGCCCGTTAGGTTCCTATGAAAGTTTTCCCCTATCACGTTAAACCAACGTCCTCTGGTTCTTGAATCCTGCTGTTCTGGGTAAAACACTCAGTGTGCTGTATTCCCTCATGATCTTACACACATCTTGAAGATAACCCCTTAGCCTGCCTTCCAATAAATATAGTCTGAAGAAGGATCTCGACCCGAAACATCACCCATCCCTTCTCTCCGGAGATGCTGTCTGTCCTGCTGAGTTACTCCAGCATTTTGTGTATATTTTTTTGCAGTTTTAGTGAGTCCTGTGCCTTGTTTGTGGGAAAGATAGACTTTTTAATGGTGGGGGTAGGGGGTAACTATATTTTTAGGTCCCTACCTGGTCGGTGAGGCAGCTTTTTACCAGGCTCCCCCGTCGACCCGTCCTCGTGGCCTACCAGCGGGCGTGGATCGCTGTTTCCTGGCGGGGACCGCCCAGCACCTCGGCTTCGGTGGCGGCACAGCGCTGGAGCGCTATCGCGGAGCGGAGCGGGCGATGCCTTGCCTGGGTCACCGCGCTGGATCGACGCGCTGGAGCTCTGGTGAGCTGTGACCGCCGAGTTCTTCACCTCTGGGCTGCGGGTCTGCGGAGCGGAGCGGGCGGCGCCGACTTCAACATCGGGAGCCTGGGAGCTCCAAACCGGCGCGGCCTTGTCGGCTTCGGAAGCCGCGGTCCCCAGTTAGGAAGCGGCCGTTCCAGGTGGCCCAGCCGCTGAAAGGACTCTCCCGACGCTGGGGCAATAGCACCCGGCCAGAACGGCCAGGAACATCGGGCCTCCGTAGAGGCAATAGCGGAGGCCTCAATAGGCCTGACTTTGGGAGAACTGGGGATGGGGACTGGACATTGTGGGGGGATGATTTTGTGTGTGTAAGTGAATATGTTAGCTTGTGTCCAAGATGGCTGTCGGAAAGGAGAGTGGACGCCGGCGCGGTTTAGCTGCCGCTGCTCTCTCTTCACATTGTGTTTTTGATTTTTTGTCTTTGGAGCAAATTCTGTCTTTAATTTATGTATTGGTGATGTCTTTATTATTTATTTTACTCCGATTATATGTTTTTTCTCTCTTGTTAATTTCTGTAAGGTGCCCTTGAGACTTTGAAAGGCGCCCGCAAATAAAATTTATTATTATTATTATTATTATTATATCTTGGTGTAAACTAGCATCTGCAGTTCCTTTCCACACAAAAGTAGTCCTAGCCCACCTAGTCTCTCCCAATTGCAGCCCCTCAAGTCACTCTCTAAGAACAAGCTATTTCAGAGTGACGAGAGTCTCTTGTCCCAGAGATCGTAATCCTGTGTCAGTCTCTACCACATAAACCAATTAAAGTGAAATCACTATATATGTTCAAAAATGGGTTGTATATTTTTCTGAGGGCTACCAAGGGATTTTGAGGGATATGCATGGACAGGGTACTGAAGCAACTCGAACCACCCACAATACTCCAAATGAAGCCGAATCAAAGTTTAATACAGCTGCAGATGATTTGGTTTTGACATTAGTTTATTACTGTCATGTGTAGCAATATACAGTGATAAATTTTGTTTGCATGTTATCCAGTAAAATGACACTATACATTAGCACAAGTTCTAGTTCAAGTGAGTTCATTGTCATGTGTCCCTGTATAGGACAATGAAATTCTTGCTTTGCTTCAGCACACAGAACATTAGTAGGTATTTACTACAAAAGAGAAAAGTGTGTCCATATACCATAATATAAATATATACACACATGAATAAATAAACTGATAAAGTGGAAATAACAGAAAATGGGTTATTAATAATCAGAGTTTTGTCTGAGCCAGGTTTAATAGCAATCAAGCCATACACATGTACAACAGGTAGCGCATAGAAATATACCTGAGTGCAAAAAACATGGTTACCATATATAGCATTGCTATTATAGAGAAAGTGCAGGAAAAAGGTACAAGGTCTGCTATGAGGTAAGTCGGGAGATCAGGCCAATACCTTTATCTTGTGAGGGGACCGTTCTGTACTGTATACAGTTCAGCAACAATATATGGTGGTATATATAATGGTATAAGGACACACTGATCTGCCTTCTATTATACATGACAATAAATTCTCTTGAATCTTGAATCAATCTGATAACTGTGGGGAGGAAGCTGTCCCTGCATCTGGTGGTGTCAAACTTTTTTATCTTCTCCGAGAGGAGAGGTGGGGAAGAAAAATGACCAGTGTGAAATAGTTCCTTTAACTGTCTGGGATCAACCAGGGTGTAAATGGTTCTTGATTATGGTGGTTTTCTTGAGGCAATGTGAAGCGTTGATGGAGTCAATGGGGGAATGGGAGGTGGTGGTGGAGGATGGAGTCTGATTTATGTGATGGATGGGTTACAACCACAAAACTCTTGTCAAACCAAGCTGTGTTGGTGCCTGTGGTACATCTGTAGAAATTGGTAAGAGTTTAGTTTAGTTTAGTTTAGTTTAGTTTAGTTTAGTTTAGACATACACCACAGAAACAGCTCACCGAATCCGAACTGACCAGCAATGCCCAAACATTAACAACTATCCTATAGGGGTAATTTACATTTATACCAAGCCAATTAACCTACACACCTGTACGTCTCTTTGGGAGGAAACCTAAGATCTCAGAGAAAACCCACATGGTCATGGGGAGAATGTACAAACTACATACAGACAGCACCCATAGTCGGGATTGAACCCGGGTCTCTGGCGCTGTAAGGCAGCTACTCTACCACTGCGCCACTGTGTCAACCTAGCGTGTTATGTAGCATATAGCACAAATACTATATTGCATTACTGTTGTAGAGAAATTGCAGGAAATAAAAGGTACAAGGGCCGCAATGAGGTAGGTTGGGAGGTTGGGACAATACCCTTGTTTTACACCCTAGTTGTTGGGAATATTTTGAACTTTTTTAGTCTTCTGAGAAAGTAGAGGCATTGGTTTGCTTTCTTGGCAGGAGATCAATTTCCAGGATGAATTCTAGGAACTTGAAACTCTCCACCATCTGCACTGTGATAAACGCTGACTGGGCGCTGACCACCATCTCATTTCCTGAAAATAGCGAGCTCCTTTGTCTTACTAGCTCTTCAATTTGGTTAAGTTTACATGATATGGATGGAACTAATTGGGTTGGTAGCGGAATGGTTTCCTCTAGTTGGGGGAATCCAAAGGTTCGACACATTCTAAATTCAGGAGTAGATCATCCGAAGGGAAATTAGGCAACTCTGCTACATCAGAAAGGCACCAGACATTGATAACTGTACCAAACGTTGCATCAAGTGTTAACTCTGGAATTAATAGATGTTTGTTAAGGAGATGATGGAGTTAGATCATGGGTCTTAATACTTGACAGAATAGGCTTAAAGGGCAAATACATTTTATATCATTGTTGTCCAGCAGAATGTGACGAATGAAAGTTTATTTGTTATTATTGATAATCATTCACTATTTATTTTGGTCTTAAGCATTTTTATTTATAAATTTAATTAATTATGTTACTAGACCAAGTGCAGACCCGTTGAGTCTGTTCCCCCAACGCGCGTTTGCGGGGAGAATGGGGGGGGGGGGGCAGCATGCGGCGTCACACACACTAACCACCCCCTTGATATATCAATATTATTAATTAGCTCCTTTTACCCCATAACCACCCTATCCACTGACCCATAGCCCCCAACTCACAGGCGCAACTAGAGTGGGGAGGGGGGGTGGGGTAGAGAGTGAGGGCAGAGAGAGAATGGGGAGAGATAGTGAGAGAGGCAGGGACAGAAGGGTAAGGGGGGGGGGGGAGGGGGGGGGGGGGGGAGAGAGAGAGGGAGAGGGGGAGAGAGAGGCTGAGAGGGGGGGAAGGGAAGAGGGGAGATGGGGTGAGAAGGGATGGGGAGAGATGGGGGAAGGGCGGGGGGAAGGGAGTGGGGAGGGGGTGGAGGGAAGGGGGGAGGGGGGAGGGTAAGGAGGGGAGGGGGGAAAGGGGTTTAGGGTAGGGCAGGGGGGGTAAGGGAGGTGGAGAGAGAGGGGGTAGAGAGGGGGAGAGAGAGAGAAGAGAGAGAGCGGCGAGGAGAGAGAGAGAGGGGGGTGAGGGAGAGGGGGGATGGGGAGAGAGAGAGAGGGGGGGAGAGAGAGGGGGAGAGGGGGAGAGAGAGGGAGAGAGAGAGGAGAGGGGGGGGAGAGAGAGAGAGAGGGGGGGGGGGAGAGAGAGAGGGGGAGGGAGAGAGAGAGAGAGAGAGAGAGAGAGAGAGAGAGAGAGAGATGGGAGAGAGAGAGGGGGGGAGAGAGAGAGAGGGGGGATAGAGAGAGTTAGAGGGGAGGGGGGGTCGCAAGGTTTATTTCAAAGCTCGCTTGCCTCCTCGTAAGACTTTTTCAAAGTACTTGCGAGCGGCGCGACTGGCAGCGAGTTCGGTTTGCAGCTCTGAGCATGTGGCGGCTGTGAGTGCGTGGGCGGCTGTGAGCAAGCGGGGGGTTGGAGCGGGCAGGCGGGCATAGGAGTCCAGATACGGGAGGCATGGCGCGAGCGTACTTGGAGCGGGGGGGGGGAGGTTAGTGGAGGAGTGCCGGCCTGCCAAATGAAGAGAGAGAGATAAGCGGTTTGGATTGATCGGCATGTGGGCATTGTGACATCAGCAGCTGGAAAGAGCCGTTTAGATTTTAAAAATTAAGTTTTGTTTGATTTTTGTGATCAATTTTACTCAAAATCTGGGGAAATAATTGACCAAGGAGTGGATGCGTGAATGTAAAAATAAAATCGCTAAATGGTAAAAATCTCGGCGTTTTTGCATCCGTTTTTTGCGGAATAACGAATCAATGGCAAAATGCCTTACACCCACACAAACACAGAGTTTTAAAAGTATACAAGACTAAGTGCAGACCCGTTGGGACTGTTCCCGCAACATGCGGTTATGAGGGGAGGGGGTGGCCTGAGGCGTCACACACACACTAACCAATCTCTCACACACACAGACACTAACCACCCCCATTGATATTATATTAAGAACGGAGGGAGGAGAGGGGTAGGGCCACCCAGCAACCGTCGGCCGCAGAGTGAGCCTCGGCTCCATGGCCTCCCATCCTTGGCACTTCAGACCCCGAGTACGGGGAGGAGGGGGGGGAGGAGGGGGGAGGGGAGGGGGGAGGAGGGGGGGAGTGGGCGGGCGGGTGTGATCCCGAGTGAGCCTGCGGGCCGCCAGAGAGGACGTGGAAAGCAGCGGGGGAACAGCCAATGTGGGGCTTCCGGGGGGAGGGGGGGGGGAAGTGTAGGAGGGCTGGGCGGCAGCTGAGTGCGTGGGTGGCTATGAGCGAGCGGGCGGGCGGGCAGGCATAGGAGTCCAGATGCGGGAGGCATGGCATGAGTGTACTTGGAGCGGGGGGGGGAGTGGAGGGGAGCCGGGCTGCTAAATGAAGAGAGAGAAGCGGCTTGGATTGGTCGACATGTGGGCATTGTGATGTCAGCATCTTGTAAGCGCCGTTTAGATGTTAAAAATTGAGTTTTGTTTGTGTTTTGTGATCAATTTTACTCAAATTCTGGGGAAATAATTGACCAAGGAGTGGATGTGCGAATGTAAAAGTAAAATCGCTAGCAAAATGGTAAATATCTCGCCGTTTTTGCATCTGGTTTTCGCGGAGTAACGAATCAAAGGCAAACTGCCATACACCCACACACATACACAGTTTTTAAAGTATATAGATTGAATATGGGTCACAGGCAAATTCATAAATGAATTAATATTCCATTGACGAACAAGAAAATAAATGCATCAGTGTTTGAATAAATGTTTCTTTTAGTTCATTCATAATTTCTGCTTTGGACATGGTCTGCCCTCTTTTGGCACTGGTGCGCAGGATATCAATCCAGTTGGAAACACATTGAATCTGAAGAAGGGTCTCAACCCGAGTTGCTCCAGCATTTTGTGTACCGTGAAAACACATTGCATCTGTTAAATGAAAGCTGGCAATTTCTTTACAGGGAATTACAAAAAAAAAATCCCAGTAATGTAGTATTGTATTCCAGAAAATGAATTTGAAATATAAGTTGGCAAAAATAATTCCTCTATATATTTTTCTAATTTTGTTACTTAAAATTAACACTAATTTGATGGCGAAGACACATCAGGCAATGTTAAGGAAAGAAATGCAGATGCTGGTCTAACTGAAGATAGACAGAAAAAGTTGGAGTAACTCAACGGGTCAGGCAGCATTCCCACAGAAAAGGAATAGGTGATATTTCATGTCGAGACCCTTCTTCAACAGTCAGAAGAAGGGTCTCAACCCAAAATGTTACCTATTACTTTTCTCCAGAGATGCTATCTGCTTGGCTGAGATACTGAGAGGATGTGTCTATCTTCAAGCAATGTTAAGTTCTTTAACGTTTATGTTCCATAAGTTGGGGAAAATTTTTCATTCAATTTTTCTTCTTATTATGAACACTTCAGTGGTGAAACCCTGATAAATAGTTTAATGGAACTTGTTTTCCAAGGATCTGATCTTTTGTCAGCCTCCATTCCATTCCAGATGGAAATTGTTCTAGATTAAAAAAATAAATATCGTGTTTCCTGTTGTCTTAAAACGCCATTCATTCCCTTAAAAAATAAGGCCTCATGTTGTCAATATGCCTTCTGTGCCAACAACTTCCAAATTTTTAATTTTGCAAGTCAATTAAACCTGCTTTTTTCACCGGCTGTAGTATTTTCTGCATAGTATCGGACGGATAAAGGAAGCTTAATTTAGTTTAGTTTAGTATAGTTTAGTTTAGTTTAGAGATCCAGTGCAGAAACAGGCCCCTCGGCCCACCGAGTCCGTACCGACCAGCGGTCCCCGCACATCAGAACGACCCTACACACACGAGGGACATTTTTTACATTTACACCAAGCCAATTAACCTACAAACCTGTAAGCCTTTGCAGTAGCTCTACAGCTGCGCCACTGCGTTGCCTCATTACTTCATAGAAAGTGTCCATCTGGCCCATAGTCCTGGCATTCCCTCTCCATCTCTATCCCTCCCCCCCAACACTAGCTTCCAACAAACAGCTAACAATGGCCGGCTTCCATTATCATTGGTACTTTTTTGCATCATTCACAGACCACAGTCTGCCCGTATTGGTGGAAATGTGTCATTCTCGATAACAATCAGCACGGGAGCACCTCAAGGCTGCGTGCTCAGCCCCCTGCTGTACTCATTCTATACTCATGACTGCGTAGCCGGACATAGTGTGAACTCCATCATCAAGTTCGCCGACGACACCAATGTTGTGGGGCGAATCACTGATGGTGACGAGTCAGAATATAGAAGTGAGATCGACCGACTGACCAAATGGTACCAGCACAATAACCTGGCTCTCAACACCAGCAAAATCAAGGAACTGATTATGGACTTTGGAAGGGGTAGGATAGGGGCCCACAATCCCGTTTATATCAACTGAACGATGGTGGAAAGGGTCAAGAACTTCAAATCCCTAGGCCTGCATATTTCCGAAGATCTTTCCTGATCCCAGCACACTGATGCAATTTTAAAGAAAGCACATCAGCACCTCTACTTCCTGAGAAGATTACAGAGAGTCGGTATGTCAAAGAGGACTCTCTCGAACTTCTACAGGTGCACAGTAGAGAGCACGCTGACTGGTGGCTTGGTTCGGCAACTTGAGCGTCCATGAACGGAAAAGAATGCAGAAAGTTGTGACCACTGCCCAGTCCATCATCGGTTCTGACCTCCCCACCATCGAAGGGATCTATCGCAGTCGCTGCCTCAAAAAGGCTGCCAACATCATCAAGGACCCACACCATCCTGGCCACACACTCATCTCTCCGCTGCCATCAGGTAGAAGGTACAGGATCCTGAAATCTGGTACATCCAGGTTCAGGAACAGCTACTTCCCCACAGCCATCAGGCTATTAAACTCGCCATCAAACAAACTCTGAATTATAACAGCCTATTGCACTATCTGTTTATTTATGTGTGTATATATATGGTCTATGCTATATAGACACACTGAATTGTTCTGTATTTATGCTTACAATATTCTGTTGTGCTGCAGCAAGCAAGAATGTCATTGTCCTATCTGGGACACATGACAATAAACTCTCTTGACTTGACTTGACATCTTGATTTTTCTAATTTCAAGGAATGCTTGTATTCCCTCTCTCTCAGTCCCTCCCCTTAGCCATTCTATTAGTTTCACTGTTGTTCTGCTTAGTTTCACTATTTGTATCTACTCGTTATCATCTTTTCCACAGCCAACAATGGACCATTGTGGGCTCCACTTTTCCTTGAGTATTATTGCTGGCTTTGATTTGTTCTTTTCATGCCTTTCATTCATTTGTTCTTTGTACCTCTTTCATACCTCTAGTTTCCCTCTCCCCAGTCTGCAAAAGGGACTTGACCCGAGATGTCACATTCCTTTTCTCCAGAGATGCTGCCTGACCCGCTGAGTTATTCCAGTATTTTGTGTCTATCCTTGGTGTAAACCAGCATCTGCAGTTGCTTCCAACACTAGTTGTCCACCATGTGGTTCTTCATGGGGCTGATAGATCATTTTTGAGAATGACTTCATACAGAAGAGCAGTCTGCAGAGGATAGAGTACAACATACTCGTACTCAACTGTTCTTTGGAACATTAAAACATGCATTAACAGAGCAGAGCAAGTTAGTCCTCAGACCACGTTGACTATGATGGCTGGAACAGGCAAGACTTACAACTAATAAAAGACCTAAAGTACTGGAGCAACTCAGCAGGTCAGACAGAATCTCAAGAGGACATAGATAGATGACGTTTTGGGTCGGATTTATTATAGTACAGCTAGAAGGGAGATGGGGGACTCACAACTGTTAGAGGTAGGCTCGGGGCAAGGTTATCCATGTTCACCCCCTTCCCAAGCCCCAACTAACATAAAGAAAAACGAAAAGCTCACCTGCCTGTCTCGGTAACAAAGGCTCAGGTAAGGATAAGCGCATTAACTAACATTGGAGCACTTTGTTAGCTGCCCATGAAGAATAGCTCTTGTTGTCAACATTTGCACTAATTCTTAAGCACAAATGAATGCTAGAATATTTCCTGAGATCTTTCCAGAGATGCTGCCTGTCCCGCTGAGTTAATCCAGCATTTTTTGTCTATCATTACAATATTTGACAAAGAGCTACTGAAGGAAGTTTCAACGAAACAGGTTTTCCAATGTATCCCAGTTCTACAATAAAACATCGAGTGGGGAATATTTTTAAGTATTGCGCTGCAAAGGATTCTCCCACAAGTTTCACCCTGCAGATTGGTATAACCCACTAGGGGATGGAGGAAAGATGGAAGAGGGGAAACGTTTTTAGTTTAGTTTAGTTTAGAGATACAGCGCAGAAACAGAACCTTCAGCCCACCGAGTCTGCACTGACCAGCGATCCCCACACACTAACATTATCCTACACACGAGGGACGAATTTACAATTGTACTAAAGCCAATTAGCCTACAAACCCCTGTGCTTTCTTGGAGTGTGGGAGGAAACCAGAGCACCAGGAGAAAACCCACATGATCACGGGGAGAACGAACAAACTCCATTTAGACGGCACCCGTTGTCAAGATAGAACCTGAGCTCTGGCGCTGTAAGGCAGCAACTCTACCGCCGAGCCACTTTGCCATGAAGCTAAAGGAAAAAAACCAAAAGAAAATGAGACAAAGTCGAAACATGAAAAGATTTGGACCTACCAGCAAATATTACACATTCAAGTGAGATATTAGTATGGTCCACTTGATGCAAATTGGAGCTGAGATCTAAAGTTGACCATGTGGTTCCACTGAGAGACATATTGTACCAGAAGATGCTGAAGAAATAACTCTGATAAATTTATATTCGGTGTTTCCAGTGAAGAGAAGGCACAAGTTGACAGTGAGACAAGATGTCATATGTTCCTCAGATCATGAATTGCAAAGATTGAGACACAAGGTTCAAGTGCCTGAGAAAGCCGGTTAACAGACTGTACTTGTAATTTCTAAATATATGTGTGCCAAGCATTCACACTTCCCTTTATTTTCAAAACGGGGAAAGGAATGTGGTACATTTGTGTGTATATATGTAAATAAGTCACATGGGCATGTAACGTCACCACTTCATTGTATGTGTAGGTTAGGGTTACTCTGTTAAAAGACACATTCAACTAATCAGTATATAAAACTCAAAAATGCGGTGGTAAAAGTAAAAAATGCATCACAAAAAAAACATTTAATTCATATTTTCAGTATCAAAAATAGGATAGACACAAAATGCTGGAGTAATTCAGCGGGTCAGGCAGACCCTGAAGTCTGATGAAGGGTCTTGACCAGAAACGTTATCTATTCCTTTTCTCCAGGAATGCTGTCTGGCCCGCTGAGTTACTCCAACTTTTTGTGTCGATCTTTGTTTTAAGCAACATCTGCAGTTCCTTCCTTCCATTGATGTTCCCTGAACGAGTTTTTTACAATGACACTTTCTACAGAACACCTGGCGTATTGTGTGCAGTACCTGGCGTATTGTGTGCAGTTTTGGTCCCCTCATTTGTGGAAGGACATTCTTGCTATTGTGGGAGTGCAGCGTAGGTTTACAAGGTTAATTCCCGGGATGGCGGGACTGTCATATGCTGAGAGAATGGAGTGGCTGAGCTTGTATACTCTGGAGTTTAGAAGAATAAGAGAGGATCTTATTGAAATGTATAAGATTATTAAGTGTTTGGACACGCTAGAGGCAGGAAACATGTTCCCGATATTTGGGGAGTCCAGAACCAGGGGCCACAGTTTAAGAATAAGGGGTAAGCCATTTTGAACGGAGATGAGGAAAAACGTTTTCACACAGAAGGTTGTGAATCTGTGACATTCTCTGCCTCAGAGGGCTGTGGAGGCCGGTTCTCTGGATACTTTCAAGAGAGAGCTAGATAGGGCTCTTAAAGAAAGCAGAGCCAGGGGATATAGGGAGAAGGCAGGAACGGGGTACTGATTGGGGATGATCAGCCATGATCAGATTGAATGGCAGTGCTGGCTCGAAGGGCTGAATGGCCTACTATTGCACCTAGTGTCTATTGTCTATTGTCTATAACACAACAATTACTAATTCTTGCACTGAAGTTGATAGTCCAGCTCCAGAACACATTCAGATAAATATTCTGCCTGCTTAACAGAACAGTCAGTTATTTCCCGTTGAAAGGTTAATCTCTCTGGCACCTTTCATGGCTAGGCTTCTCTATAGGGGTGGAGCTTGTGCTGGTGATGCCATCTCATCATATGAAACAGCTGCAATCTCACGATAAGGAACAACGTCTATCTTGTTCAGGAAGGACATCTACTGGCAGAGTTGGAATTTGTGAAAGTAGTCAATGTCAACATGCCTAGTCTGAATTAGGATCCTGAACCGAAAGGTCACCCATCCTCTTTTTCCAGAGATGCTGCCTGACCCGTTGACTTACTCCAGCACTTTGTATCTATCTTATGTCTATTTTCCACTTCCACTGTGCAGGTTCTTATGTTTGGCAACCTCTCTAGAAGTTCAAAGGTGCTTTGAGTTCCTGAAAATCTGGGACCATTCCGCTCTCTCTGGATACAGTATTGTACTTCCGGTGGCGCTGGTGCCAGCAGCCTCCACCTACAGCCCGGTATCTTTTTGTTTTTTTGTTTATTTAGTTATGTAAAAGTGTGTTTTTTTGTGTTTTTTGGTGTTTTTATGTGGGGGAAGAGGGCACGGTGCGGGGGATACCGTACTTCAGCCGCTTCCTGGTGAGGACGCGACTATTATTCGAGTCGCGTCCTCGCCCCCCCCCTCCCCCCCCAGCGGCCTACCTACCTGGATTGGTGCGGCCTTTCCTGCCGGGATCGACCGGAGCTCCAGCAGCGGCGGGACAGCGCTGGAACATCGCGGGGCTGGCGATGCCTTACCGGGGGTCGCCGTTTGGAGCCCGGAGTGCTGGACCTGCTGCACCGACATCATGGAGCTGCGGTTTGCGGAGCTCCCAACGCGGGCGGCGCTGACTACAACGCGGGGTCCTGCGACTCTGCCCGGCTCGGCCTGCGGACTCAGGAGCTGCAGACTCCGGCTGCGGGAGACGGCTGATCAGGAGGTCCGGGCCGCTGAGGAGGAGGATGCTCACCGTCGGGGTTCGGCGTCGGCGTTCCACCAGCCCGGCGTGAGGGCCTGAACATCGGGCCACCCGGGGCGGCGACTGTGGGTGCTTGGAAGGCCCCGTCCACGGATGAACACGGAGGGGAGGCTGGCTGGACTATGGTGCCTTCCTCACCTGGGTGCCATTTATGTTATGTTGTGTCGTGGACTTCTGTATTTGTGCTTTTTTTTAAAAATTTTAATTCAATTTCAATTTTATTTTTAATATGTTTTATTATTTATTTATTATTTATTTTTATAATTTCTTTGTGATTTTTTTAATGATACTGCCTGTAAGGAAAATTCATTTCGTTGTCTCAAATTGAGACAATGACAATAAATTTGAATACAATACAATACAATACAATACAATACAGCATTCAGTCAATCCGGGTCATCTAAATATGAGGGTGATTTACTTGATTCACTGCACATTTTCTAGCCGCTCGCCTGAATAGAAATGCTCCGTCACTCCCTCTGTTCATTCCTTTCTCACTGCCACCCTTGCTATCTCTCCCTCTAGCTCCCTTACATTCCTTCACTCTTCATTCTTCCCCCTCCCCTCCCATCTTCTCAATGGCAAATCGGTTTTCTTTTTCACTAAAGTGTTAAATGTTGGTCAATTGTTTAATAATTGAAAATATAATAGTATTAGCTAAGGCATTAATATGTTGAAAGACAACTGTGCAGGAAGAAGCCGCTGATGCTAGTTTAAATCGAAACTCCCTCACCCTGTACCACCTATCACTTGCCAGGCTTTCTCTTGCCGACAGCTTTCTCCCCCCCACTCCCCCATTGAAATCAGCCTGAGCCGAAATGACACTTATCTCTATGCGCCACAGATGCTGCCTGACCCCTCGGGTTTCTTCAGCATTTTGTGTTTTGCTCAAGCTGTTAAATCATTTTTCCCTGCTGTTATAATGTAAGTGTAACATAGCAACTTGCAGTAACAGCAACTTCCCTTTCATCTTCTGATATAGATTTATTATACCCAGTACTAAGAGGTAGATCATTGATTATTTGGGCCTGTAAACGTATTTGGACCTTTTTCAGGTTGGCTGCCAGTGACTAGTGGAGTTCAGCTGGAGCCGTTTTTCTTCACGTTGTATATTAATGATTTAGATAATGGGATTGGAGGCCTTGTGGGCAGGTTTGCAGATGATGCTAAGTTAGGTGGACGGGCACAGTCTAGTGGAAGCAAATACTCTGCAGAGGGACTTGAACAGGTTGGGCGAGTGGCAGAGAAGTGGCAGATGAAATTCAATGTAGCAAAGTGCGGAGTTGTGCATTTTGGTAATAAGAATAAAGGCGTAGATTATTTTCTAAATGGAGAGAGAATCCGGAATCAATGGTAAGAAGGCAAATTCAATGCTAGCATTTTTATCAAGAGGACTGGAATACAAAAACAGAGAAGTAATGTTCTATAAGGCGCTATTAAGGCCGCGTTTGGAGTTCTGTGAGCAAATTTGCGGCCCATATTCTGAGGAAGGATGTGCTGGCTCTGGAGGATCTACAAGAACGATTTCAGAAGTGAGTGGGTTAGCATATGTTGAGTGCTCGACAGCACTGGGCCTCTGCTCGCTGGAGTTTAGGTTGAGGGGGGACCTCATTGAAACTTACAGGATAATGAAAGGCATAGATGGAGTGGATGTGGAAAGCATGTTTCCACTGGTGGGAGAGTCTAGGAGCAGAGTCCATAGCCTCAGAAGTAAAGAATGTACCTTAAAAAGGAGATAAGGGGGAATTTCTTTAGTCAGAGAGTGGTAAATCTGTATAATTCATTGCTACAGAATACAGTGGAGGCAAACTCAATGGTCATAAGGTTATAAGGAATAGGAGTAGAAGTATTCGGCCCATTAAAGGGGCTGTCCCGCTGCACCGGCCTAATCTGCGAGTTTAGAAGAGTTTGCCCTTGACTCAAACTTGCAGCATGGTCGACACATGGTCCTAGGAGGTCCTATGGAACTCTCCTTCATGCTCGAGGGAAGTTCCCGCATACTCGCGGCCTCAGTTTGGTCTACTCCGCATTCAATCATGGCTGATGTATATCTCCCTCCTAACCCCATTCTCCTGCCTTCTCCCCATAACCTCTTATAACTGTACTAAATGAGAATCTATCTATCTCTGCCTTAAAAATATCCACTTACTAGTGGATACTCTTGATGTCCTTGATGCATGGGAGTGTGTGAGAAAGGGAATGGTAGATGGAGATGCAAGAGCAGACGTGGAGGTTGAAAAGGGAACTGAGAGTGGAGGTGAAGAATTAGCTGCCAAATGTGGAGGCTGGCAGGGCAGTGGGAACCCTATCCTTGCTCAGGCTCAGAAGAAAGGATGTAAGATCAGTGGTTTGGGAAATAGATGGGACATAGTTGAAAGTTCTGACTAAGGAAAAATAAGGACAGCTCAGCCTGTGTGGAATATTTTGCCCTTTGAGTTGATAAAATGGAGGTAAGGGCCACTGGGGAATAGAATGGTGAAGCTTCTGTAGAAGGATAGTGATTAAAATTAGAGGTGAGATAACTGTGGGAATCTCTGGGGTAGAAATGGATATTGGTCTCTGAGTTGGGGACAGATCAAGAAAGGGAAGGGAAAAGTCAGATGGAACACAGGAAAGTGGGAACATGATGGGAATTGGCAGCAAATGAATGACATGTTTGAACCCTGTATGAATACAGGCAGCTGTACCAACTTAGTTGTCAACCTAGAGAATGAATGGATGGAGGAGGCCTGTGTAGGACTGAAGTAAGGATTGTGCCAAAAATCCCACAAAGAGATAGACGTACAGTGGGTTGGTCCCATACGAAACGCCCAAAGCCTTTGTCACAGTCTGCCCTCTCCTCATTCTCATCCACTTCACCTCCCAGTACTTTTCCACCAGTCCCTCCTTCTCCTCACCTGCCTGCCTCTCCCCTCTCATCAGCCTAACTCTCCTCACCTGTTGCACTCAGTTGCCTCTGATCACCTATTAACCCGGTATATAGACTCTCCTCACCATTCACACAGTGCCAGATTGTTCTCAGCATTCATGCAAGACTCTCCAGCGATTTCCCGATGGCCTACACGGATTCGAACCTGCCTGCCCCTGACCATTCCGTCCTGTCGTCTTCCCGGATAGCACCTCAGCCTTCTGTCCCCGACCACGGCCTTTATCCCGTACCTCCTGGTTTCTGTCTGCCTCTCTCCTGGGCTGTTTGGTGTATCCCTGCAATGGCTCCTCGACTTCCTGCCTGGCTTCGACTCTCCTTTCGTCTGTCCCTGGCTGGTTTGTTTGCATTGTGTGTTGGATCTCCTGGTTACCGGACCTTCCGCTACCCCGACCACGTCTCCTGCCTGCCCCTCTTCGGAACCCTCGCTCAATCCTGAGCCTCTGTGTGAGTACGGTGTACCCATTCCTGTGTTACTACTCTGTGCTGCTATTGGGTCCAAGCTATACCCGTTACAGCCTTACCTTTTGATCTGGAGAAAGTGACTGGAGTTGACGAAAATAATTGTTTAATGTGAAAACAAATTCAGCCAGATGAATGATCGTGTTAAGAGGTTTTCTCACGGGGCGACTTGACACAAGAGGTAACCAGAGTTGAACATCGTGGGAACCTCGTACGATAACCGTACGGCATTCGTGGACCACCGTGGACCACCGTGGCACTAACGGCAGGTACTCGTGTAACTTGTTGACTCGGGAGAAAATTCAAGCAAGCTTGAATTTCTCCAAGAGTGACGTACACTTGTGGTTGAACATTGAAACATTACATGGACGTAGTGGCCAGTGCGATATCCGTAATAACTCTTGTGTTTACCGTGGGAACTCCTGCGAATGCCTGAAGTGTGATAAAGCTCTTTGACTCAGCAGTTTGATTGTCAGTGCTCGTTTACCTCATTGTTAAATAAATATATTTTTTACTATCAGATTGATGTCTGCAATTCTTCATTAACACATCACTACAAGATGAATGTCTCTAATGTTATAATCCCTCTCATGCTGAAACACAAAATAGTTGAAGGGAGGTGATATAATCACATTTTCATTCTTTTTCATTTTTGAGTGTTCAGGTCCCTCAATTGCTGAGCTATTTAAACGTTTGAAAGTTTCATCTCCCAGTAGATAATAAAATAAGACAATCATCACGGTGAGACAAAGTCTTTATTCCTATTTGACAATATAAAAAGACGACTTCTTGCACATATTGAGAGAAGGTGCATCACACCAAACAACATTTGTCTAAAAAAGGGCTTCGCAAACAAGAAAATCAACAAATGAGGCACGCTAGATTTTTTAAAACAGATTCTATTCATCAACCTCCGCAACAAGCCTAAACTCAGGCAATAAAAGGGACAATGCAATGTGCTAAATGGCAGGTTTTGCAGACGACCATCTTATAGGAAGAACTTTTCAGAGGACAACACTTTAAAGTGAAACAAAGAGAAATAAGCAGGATTACAACGGGACATTATTATCAGCTTATTTTCTATGCATGTCTGCTAACATGCAGTAGTGTTCCTGTGGTCGGCTACCCATCAATAGAGCTGTCCTGCCATGGCACACTCCCCAATTGTGAATTGTAGTAAGTGCAGAGATGGCCTCTTTGCTCTTTCCCACTGTATGTGCCCGAGTTACCTTTGAAACGCTGCAGTGGGACCATTTCCGCCTCGGTTGCACCACTTCTCCATGTACCTAGTATTTATAGTGTGGGAACTCTTTATCTTCGATGTTATATCGTGTAATATCATGCTAGACCACAACCACTTCACTCTGGTTACATCTTGCGTCAAGTCGCCCTGTGAGAAAGCCCCATTAGAGGCAAAGGAGACCGCAATGTTAGAATCCTGAGTAAAAATCAAGCTACTGCAGGAACAGGGCTGGCACAGTGGCGAGTTTTAGTTGCCAGATGGATGGATTAAGTAACAAAAGCTAGTGATGGAAAGGAGACAGAAGCATGTCAGATAAGGAGAGAAGAGGAGGAGTGAAATGTAAAGGGATGGGATCTAGGTGGAAGGGGCAGGGGAAAGAGTTGAGATGAAATAGAAATGAGGGACTGGGATTGGAGATGAGAGAAGGGAAGGGAAAGGAGTGGGGTGACTGGGGCAGCATGGTAGGACAGCTTCTCAGCATGTGAAAGAGCAGAGACTGGAATAATGAATCTACTGCTCGGACTATCGGCTTCTACTTTCAAACATGGAGAAAATGTTAATGTAAAGGGCTTGTCCCACGATCATGCGACTGCATGCGGCAAGCGCGACCTAACGGGGTCGATGGAGCCATACGGTTTCGCGGGACCGGTCCCACTTCGATCGCCGGAGCCGTATGGAGTTGTGGGGAGCTGGTCCCAACATCACGCGGGGCTCCGGAAAACTGACATCAAAAATTCCGCGCAGCAACGGCCCGCAGCCGCATTGAGGCCATACGCACAGTCTCGACGCCGTACGCACCGTCTTGACGTACGTCACGCGCGAGCTTCCCGTGGACTTCGCTCAATCTTCACGTCACTCGCTCGATCTCCGCGCGACCCCCGCTTCTGGTTTGGTCGCGCTCGCCGCATGCAGTCGCATGCTGTTGGGACCGGCCCTGTACGGGGATCACTCGACCTCCGCGCGACCCCCGCGCGGCCCCCGCTTCCGGTTTGGTCGCGCTTGCCGCATGCAGTCGCATGCTCGTGGGACAGGCCCTTAAGGAATCAGAATATGCTCAAGACAGCACCCATCCTGAGTCCCCACAACATCAGCAATCCCAGTCTATTTTGCTCCTGCTGTTAAATCAACACTTTGATGTGTCACTGTTACACAAGATATTCCTAAATATTCCATCAGTCTGAAGAAGCAAAACTTCACGAATCCACATTCTCCAGAGATGCTGCCTGACCCATTGAGTTACTCCAGCACTTTATGTCCGTTTTCCTAAATATTGATAACATTATAAATTGTCTATGTGCCAATCAAAGCACTTCCGTTGGATAATTCCCTTTCTTAACCTGTCTCCATCACAGGGGACAGACTATCAATTGATGTCTACTACAAACCCACCCTCATCTCCTCCCACTCGGTCTCTTGCAAATATACTATCCTCTACTCTCAACCTCTCTCTCCCCCAAGATGAGGCTTTCCATTCTAGGACCATCCGACTTGTCCTCTTTCTTTAGTAAACCCCCCACTGTCACTGATAGATCCCTCACTTACATCTCATCTGTGTCCCATAGTTCGTTCTGCTCTTGTTCTCTCCCCCTCCCCCCCCCCCCCCCCCCCCCCCCCCCCCCCCCCCATGATAGAAAAAGCATAATTTCCCTGGTCCTCAACTTTCACCCACTAGCCCTCGCATTCAACACATCATTCTCCGACATTTCCGTCACCTCCAATGTGATCCCACCACCAGTCACATCTTCCCATCCCTTTCTGCCTTCCGCAAAGACTGCTCCCTCCAAACTACTTGCTTCCCTGATCCCCTCCCACCCAAGCCACCTCCTCCCTGAGTACTTTCCCCTGCAACCACTGGCAGATGCAACACATGCCCCTCTATCTACTCCCTCACAACCATCCAGGAACCCCAGTAGTACTTCTAGGTGAGACAAAGGTTCACTTGCACCTAATCTAACCTCATCTACTGCATCCCCTGTTCCCGATGTGGCCTCATTTACATCAGCGAGACCAAGCGTAAACTCTGTGACCATTTCGCTGAACACTTGCAGTCCACCACGGCCTGTTAGATCTCCCAGTTGCTAACTATTTTGAACTTCCCTTCCCATTGCCAGACTGACTTTTCTGTCCTGGGTCTGCTGCACTGCCAGTGAGGCCAGATGCAAACTGGAGGAACAGCACCTCATATCCCGCTTGGGTAACTTACAACCTAACGGTATGAACATTGAATTCTTCACTATTAGGTAACTAAGCTAAAAACAACCCCTCCACCTTTTTTCCTTCTTGGTTCTTGGTTTCTTGGTCCTCCAAAATATTCCAAATGGAATTTAAACTGGAGGTGGTGGAGGGAGGACTTCCCCCTCTCCTAGCCGCCACCTGGCCTCACAATCATTTAGCCCCCTTCCTCCCCCTCCTCCTCTTCTATCTATATCCCCCTCCTCTGGCTTCACAATTCAGCGCCTCTTCTGTCCTTTTCATCATAATCATAATGATACTTTATTAGCCAAGTATGTTTTGCAATGAGGAATTTCATTTGCCATACAGTCATACCAATAAAAAGCAACAGAACACACAAAATACATTTTAACATAAACACCCACCACAGTGACTCCTCCACATTTGGCACTGTGATGGAAAAAATAAGTTCAATCTCTTCCCTTCTTTGTTCTCCCGTGGTCGATGGCCTCGAGCCTTCCGTTGACAGGGCGATCTTTGCTCCCATAGCCGGAGGCCTGGCCCTCCGCGTCGGGGCAATCAAGCTCCTGCATCGGGGGGGGGGGGGGGGGGGGAATCTCAGCTCCCCCATGTTGGGCAATCTGACCCTAAGTCAGGGCTGGTCGAAACCCTGTGCATCGTTTGGAAGTTCCCGTCATCAGTCTCTACTAGAGAATGCTAGCTCCTCGATGGTGAAATCCGCAGACTGCGGTTGGAGCGTTGATCCCAGGGAAGGCATCGGCTCCGATGTTAAGTCTACATCCCCGCGGTGGGGATCAAATTCAGTCCCGAGCAAGGCCACCAGCTCCTTGATGTTAGGCCGCAGAGCGACCGGAGATACGATGCGGAAAACAATCGCATCTCCGTCAAAGTACGAGATTGAAAATAAAAAGATTCCCCTGACCCCCTCCCCGACCCCCCACATAAAACAAACCAGAAAACATTGACACACACTTTTAAAACACACTAAAAATAATAAAAAAGAGACTAAAAGACAGACAGACTGTTGGCGAGGCAGCCATCATACGGCGTTGATGTTTAAAATAGTATTGGTGGCAGGCCTTAATAGAGGGTCATAGAGCTCAGGCATGAGAGTGTTGGTTGTCGACACTCAATATAGACTGGTAGTACAATCTATCTGCACCATGCTTGTACTAAAGCATCCATTTGTATGGATGAATGTGCACATGCAATGGATGCCATACAGAAACCAGTGCAGCAGCTTAGGAATGCAGCTTGTGGAGCGATTGCAGATAAGTGGAGGCAAAGTGCCAACTCATTAGCCTGATGCTTCAACATTTCCAGTCAATGCAAATGTTGCCTTTCTCGGAGCTCAGGCCACTTCTGCAATCAATGCCACTGGGGAACAAGCTTCTGCACATCATGTGGTTGTATGGATTGTGTTTCAGAACACTGAAATATTATGCAGGTATTTATTTTCCACCATCGTCTTTTTTTCAATCCAGGGCTTAACTTTTCCAGGATTTAATGCTTTCCTAAGCATTTACATCATAAAGAAGGGTTTTGACCCAAAACGTTGCCTATCCTTTTCTCCAGAGATGATGCCTGAGTTACTCCAGCTTTTTGTGTCTAGCTACCATCTTGGCCTCTAGGTTTAAGATCCCAAATCACTGTGTCCTTTGTAATGTAATGTTTTAAAATTATTTCAGTGACAACATGAAATGGTTAGCATTTTTGCATGCTTTATTTCTCTTATGCATCGTTCTTTTCCTCTTGTTTTCTCTTGGGCTTTTTCATTGGCAGAGAACCACGTTCCTTCTCATTGACATGGAAACACAACGTGGAAACCAAGTTTGTCATGACAATCAATAGACAATAGACAATCGGTGCAGGAGTAGGCCATTTGGCTCTTCGAGCCAGCACCGCCATTCAATGTGATCAAGGCTGATCATGACCATCCATTCTAAAGGATGTAAACAAGTTTTACTGCTACAAGGGGGTCATTCTTTGTTGAATATCTCCCACTCATTTTCCATGTACCATGAGCAAGTTTCCTCAGTTCACTGCAGAGCGTCTCCCAGCATTACATTAAAGTTATTATTTAAATCTAGAATCATAGTAGTAGTTTGTCCTTTCCACCTTGCAAACTACTTTGAACTTAAAAATACTGTGCTCACTATGAAATAATGTTCCCAAACCATTAAACTGACCTCTTGTTTCTAAGAGAAATTTGTTGCAGAATACCATTGGACTCTATTCAGTTTATCAGTTTCAATAACCTTCAATAGCTTCAAGTCTGTCCAATGAATAAACCTATAAATTGGGTAGGTTGGACCCAATGGTATAATGGGGCTGTCTCACTGCAGCGACCTAATCCGCGAGTTCAGAAGAGTGTCTTCGACCTTCAAGCTCGAGGACACTCGCCTTGAAAACCTCGAGCTGCATCAACCGTCAGCGATGAAACCGCGAGCTGGATCGATCGACTGTACACACACACACACACACACACAAACACATCGCAAAGGTGGGGGCCAGGGAAAAGCAGAGGAGCGCTCTCTGACATTCACACCCGTGATGAAGAGGAAGGTAAAAGACGGCTGCACAGCATACGATCTCTCCGCTGGGGGGAGAGAGAGGTGGGGAGAGAGAGAGAGAGAGAAAGGGGTGGGGGGGGGGGAGAGAGGGTAAGAGAAGGAGAGAGAAGGGAAGAGAAGGGAAGAGAAAGGGAGAGAAGGGGGGGAGAAGGAGCCACTTTTAAGAAGTCAGACAACGTTTAATAAAGTTTAGAGGGCATTTTACCTACCAGTCGGTTTCCCTTGGTCCTGAACACTCCAATGAGCCAATTAAAATGCCCAGTCAGCGAAGGAGATTGTCTACGGCTGCCCTCGACTGCCTGTAACTAAATGGCGACCACACTCCACTGCACTACGAGTTAAAAAGAACCATGCCGACCAATTTTTACTCACGGAAAAATTTTCAACATGCTGAAAATGTTTCCACGACCTAGCTGAGGCCGCGCGTATGCGGGAACTTCCCTCGAGCATGAAGGAGAATTCCAGTGACTTCATAGGACCTCCAAGGACCACGTGTCGACCGTGCTGCGAGTTTGAGTCGAGGGCAAACTCTTATAAACTCGCAGATTAGGTCGCCGCAGTGGGACAGCCCCTTAACCATTACAATTTTGATAGAAGCTTAACGGTAGAAGACTTTTGTGCAAATCAGACAATTGTATTAAATCCTTTTTTAATTTCGGATTAAACATTTTTAATCATCATTTTACCTTTGAAGACATGTAAAATATCTACCAATACCTAAGTGATTTTTATATTTTAAAAGATATTACATGTTATAATATCAGATAAGATCTCTATATAGACAACATACATTAACTCGCACTTATATAAGCAATTATTTAAGCCCACTGACGCCCCACATTGGAACACACACCCCCCCATGGACTCCGTGGCAAACAATAAATTTACACTTCCGTTTCCAACTTGTATATAATTTGAATGTCACAAGGGTCCAAGGGACGTAACCCTAACATGAGTCGGGGTGTGTCCGTATACCTATTATAGGCATCCTTTAATAGTAAATCAACTATTGGTAGAAGCCGTAGGTCTGTCAGTTGAAGAATGGTCTCGACCTGAGATGTCACCCATTCCTTCTATCCAGAGATGCTGCCTGTCCCGCTGAGTTAATCCAGCATTTTATGTCTACATTGGTAGAAGCCTATGTGCAAATCAGGCAATTGTATTACATCTTATTTTACCCATTATGTAGTCAAGTCAAGTCAAGTTTATTCGTCACATAAACATACGAGATGTGCAGTGAAATGAAAAATGGCAATGCTCGCAGACTTTGTGCAAAAAGGCAAACAAACAAACAACCAAACAAACAAACTACAAACAGAATGGAACATAATCACATATTCTTTTTCATATTAAATATTGTGGGTGGAAGGAAAAAGGGGAAAAAACAGTAATTTAAAAAAAAGCAGTAGAGTGGTACAGTAAAAATTAGTCCCTGGTGAGATAGGAGTTTACAGTCCTAATGGCCTCTGGGAAGAAACTCCTTCTCAACCTCTCCGTTCTCACAGCATGGCAACGGAGGCGTTTGCCTGACCGTAGCAGCTGGAACAGTCCGTTGCAGGGGTGGAAGGGGTCTCCCATGATTTTATTGACTCTGGAGTTGCACCTCCTGATATATAGTTCCTGCAGGGGGGCGAGTGAAGTTCCCATAGTGCGTTCGGCCGAACGCACTACTCTCTGCAGAGCCTTCTTGTCCTTGGCAGAGCAATTCCCAAACCAGATAGTAATATTTCCGGACAAGATGCTTTCCACAGCCGCTGAGTAGAAGCACTGGAGGATCCTCGTAGACACTCTGAATTTCCTCAATTGCCTGAGGTGGTAAAGGCGCTGCCTTGCCTTACTCACGAGTGCTGCGGCCTGTGATGTCCATGTCATACCCTCAGAGATGTGGACTCCCAGATATTTAAAACGGCTCACCCTATCCACAGTATCCCCATTTATCCTCAATGGTGTGTACGTCCTCGGATGATGTGCCCTCCTAAAGTCCATGATCAGCTCCTTAGTTTTTTTGATGTTCAAGAGAAGGCTGTTGTCCTGACACCAGTGCCAGATCAGCCACCTCCTCCCGGTAGGCCTTCTCATCGTTCACTATTTTGTGTATCTCTAATTACAATTAAATCAATGTTGCTATAGAGGTGGGACAAAACACTCCACTGCGGCAAGCCTCAACGACTTCCGCCCAGTTGCACTTACCCCCATCATCACCAAGTGCTTCGAGAGGCTGGTCCTGGCACACCTCAAAAGCTGCCTACCCCCCACACTGGATCCCTATCAGTTTTCCTACCGCAAGAACAGGAGTACGGAGGATGCCATCTCAACGGCACTTCACTCCGCCCTCTCCCACCTTGACAACAGAGACACTTATGTAAGAATGCTGTTCATCGATTACAGCTCAGCATTCAACACCATTATTCCATCAAAACTGATCACCAAACTCGGTAACCTGGGCATCGACCCCTCCCTCTGCAACTGGATACTGGACTTTCTAACCAACAGACCCCAGTCTGTGAGGTTAGACAAGCACACCTCTTCAACCCTCACCCTGAACACCGGCATTCCTCAGGGCAGTGTGCTGAGCCCCCTCCTCTACTCCCTCTTCACCTATGACTGCACACCTGTACATGGTACTAACACCATCATCAAGTATGCAGATGATACAACGGTGATTGGCCTCATCAGCAACAACGATGAGCTGGCCTACAGGGAGGAGGTCCAGCACTTAGCAGCATGGTGCGCTGACAACAACCTGGCCCTTAACTCCAAGAAGACCAAGGAGCTCATTGTAGACTTCAGGAAGTCCAGAGGTGGCACGCACACCCCCATCCACATTAACGGGACGGAGGTGGAACGTGTTTCTAGCTTCAGGTTCCTGGGAGTCAACATCTCCGATGACCTCTCTTGGACCCACAATACCTCTACTCTGATCAAGAAGGCTCATCAGCGTCTCTTCTTCCTGAGGAGACTGAAGAAGGTCCATCTGTCTCCTCAGATCCTGGTGAACGTCTACCGCTGCACCATCGAGAGCATCCTTACCAACTGCATCACAGTATGGTATGGCAACTGCTCTGTCTCCGACCGGAAGGCACTGCAGAGGGTGGTGAAAATTGCCCAACGCATCACCGGTTCCACGCTCCCCTCCATTGAGTCTGTCCAAAGCAAGCGCTGTCTGCGGAGGGCGCTCAGCATCGCCAAGGACTGCTCTCACCCCAACCATGGACTGTTTACCCTCCTACCATCCGGGAGGCGCTACAGGTCTCTCCGTTGCCGAACCAGCAGGTCGAGGAACAGGAACAGCTCTTTCCGGCGGCTGTCACTCTACTAAACAACGTACCTCAGTGACTGCCAATCACCCCCCCCCCGGACACTTATTATTTATTTTTTATTCAAATCGTTTGCTATGTCGCTCTCCAAGGGAGATGCTAAATGCATTTCGTTGTCTCTGTACTGTACACTGACAATGACAATTAAAATTGAATCTGAATCTGAATCTGAATCGGGAGGTTGCAATCTGCACGTGGTCCACCCTGTTTCGACTAATGCAATCAACCCGACGTGCAGAAACAAATAGATCAAATAGAACAAGTTGTCGTGCAACTTTAGGCTGTGTAAGGCATGTGCAAAAAGAAGAAGAATGTTGCTATATAGGTCATGTGGCACTTGTGGTGAATAACACAAAATTCTACCTGGTAACTATTTATCCTTCAATGGGTAACTGCATGAAGCAAGTTATCAAATTATCAATTTATTTCCCCTTGTTCTACTTTCAATATACTGTACAGCTGGATGGGAATACATTGACCGTGTGAATCTTAACCAATGACCCTGAACAGGACTTTTCTCAGCAAATACTGATCACAAAACAGCAGGTGGCTCTGTTGGAGCTAGGAGGAACATAAGTCTCCAGATATGTTCTGGACCATGGAGCGTTATGATGTTCCCTGTTAGGATCCCTTCACATTGCCAGAGCTTGGGCTGCAAGAGAGCGGGAGGTGGGGAATGGGAAGTGGGGAAATTTCATGCCACACCAAAGCTAGCAAATACCAGCGAGGTAAAAGAATAATGGATGCAGTTTTTGATTGATTGGGACGATGCAGCAGGCAATCAGGCGCATCGGTGCATGCAGTCCACATCAATCATCGATCATCTGTTCACACTAGTTCTATGTTATCCCACTTTCCCATCCACTCCCTGCACTCTGATGGCAATTTACTGAAGTCAATTAACCAACAAACCCACAACATTTCCCTCAAATCGGTCAATGGTTCAACTAAGTGAAACTTCCCTTTGCTTTCATGTATCCCAACAGATTTTAACATTACAGATTTCTGATTAACCACAATAAATTTGGAAAGGCTCCAATAGTTCCCGGCGAGCACGTTGCAGCCCCATCATGTGGAGAACAAAAGTATAACAATTTATCTTGGACACAAAGTGCTGGAGTAAATTAGCTTGTCGGGCAGCATCTCTGGAGAACATGGATAGATGATGCTTTGTGCTGAGACCCTTCTTCAGACCTGAAATTTCACCTATTGATGTTCTCAAGAGGTGCTGCCTGGTCTGCTGAGTTAAGGGCCTGTCCCACGAGCATGCGACTCAATGCCGCAAGCGCGACCTAACGTGGTCACTTGAGCCATACGGCCTCGCGGGGCCAGTCCCACTTCGATCGCCGGAGCCGTATGGAGTTGTGCGGAGCTGGTCCCGACATCGCGCGGGGGTCCGAAAAACTGACCGTGTTCAAAAATTCCAAGCGGCAACGGCCTGCCGGCTCGCAGCCGCCTCGACGCCGTACGCACCGCCCCGACGGCCATACGCCGCGTCTTGATGCCGTACGCAGCGTCTTGACGCCGTACACAGTGTCTTGATGCCGTACATCACGCGCGAACTTCCCGCGGACTTTGCTCGAACTTCACGTCACTCATTCGACCTCCAGCCCTGTACGGGGATCACTCGATCTCTACGCGGCCCCCGCTTCCGGTTTGGTCGCGTTTGTCGCATGCAGGTCGCATGCTTGTGGGACAGTCCCTTAACTCTATCATTATGTGTTCTTTTGTGCTTTAACCTGCATTTGCAATTCCTTGTTTCTAACAATTTAACTTAACGTCAAACAAACTTTACAAGTAGACACATGGGTAAATATAATCTTAAAAGTGAGTGCTGAATCTCATCATGTGAATTAACTGTGCTTGTTTACTGCATTGAAGGCTGCCCATCAAATTGCTATTCCTCGTTATTGTACAGCAAAGACTACCTGCGGTATTGTTTACTCCAGCGCCACAAGTACTTTGCGGTGTTTAAGGTGAACCTACTGACATACACTCTGTAATACATAATAGGATGTACAGTAGCACAGGATATAGATGGGGCGGCACAGTGGCGCAGCAGTAGAGTTGCTGCCTCCTAGCGCCAGAGATCTGGGTTCCATCCTGACTATGGGGCTGTATATATGGAGTTTGCACATTGTCCCTGTGACTGCGTGCGTTTTCTCCATGTGCTCAAGTTTCCTTCCAAACGCCAAGGACGTGCAGGCGTCTGTAAATTGTCCTTTGTGTAGGATAGAACTAGTGTTGGTCAGCACGGACTCAATGGGCTGAAGGGCCTCCCTCCACGCTGTACCTCTAAACTAAGGCACAAATTCACCATAGGTCAAGTGAGGCTACATATTTAACTCATGAGAAAGGCAACTGTGAATCAGGTGACTCAAGAAAGTAGCCAGAATTTGGATGCACGGATTCTTGACAATGGGGAATTTTCGTTTGTCCAGGAGGTAAGCAAATTTTGCACCAGGCCTTGAAAGGGACAACGTTTCAGAACAGATACCTGCTCTCCTACCTCGATGGTCGTAGCATGAGTGCCAGTCCATATGCCCAATGCCTTTCCTCTCTTCAATGTATCTGGTGAGTTCCAGGAATTAATCATCAGTCCAGCCTAAAGAGACACACTCGACACATGAATTTAGGACATTTTTTATAAATCATATTTTACATTTCAAGGTTGAAACATGGGCTGGGCAGCGAGGGTGTTAGTCATAGAGTCATACAACAGGCCCTCCAGCCCAACTTGTCCATGCCGACCAAGATGCCCCATCTAAGCTAGTCCCATTAACCTGCGCCTGGCGCGCATCGTCTAAAGTTTCCTGTCCATATACATGTGCTGCATGGATATTGTGACCTGTCACCTTCCGATGGTGAGGTGGGTGACAGAATTTCCAACAGCTTAGAGTGGGCAAGACACCTACAGGGACACCTGTAATAGCTCAGTATCCCATGACTCCTCAACCTCCATAGCTCAGTGGTGGTGAAGATGCCATGAGAATTATGGCTTGTTTACCATTAACTAAGACATTTGTGAAGTTGAGAAAGTGAGTATTTATGGAACAATGACACACACAATTGACAGCTTGCGACTTAGCTTTTTATGTTCTATTATGTCCTTAGTTTATATGAGAATTAAAAAAATTATCATGGGTATTGCTTGATCTCTGGATGCCTGACACATTGAAACCTGTGTTTAAGAGACTGATAGACAAGTTCACCCACGTTTTGGTTCCTGTTTACTCAATACAAAATACACTCTTCAATGTGGGAACTGAGTACCAGTTCTTAGAAACATAGAAACAGAAAAATAGGTGGAGGAGTAGGCCATTCGAGCCATCACCACCATTCAATATGATCATGGCTGATCAACTGAAATCAGTACCCTGTTCCTGCTTTTCCCCCCTATCCCTTGATTCCTTTAGGCCAAAGAGCTAAACCTCTCTTGAAAACATCCAGTGAATTGGCCTCCACTGCCTTCTGTGGCAAAGAATTCCACAGATACACAATTCCCTGGGTGAAGACGTTTTTCCTCATCTCAGTTCTAAATGGCCTACCACTTATTCTTAAACTATGACCCCTGGTTCTGGACTCCCCCAACGTCGGGAACATTTTTCCTGCATCTAGCCCGTCCACTCCTTTAAGAATTTTAAATGTTTCTATAACTTTTCCTCTCATCCTTCTAAATTCCAGAGAATACAAGCCCAGTCGACCCATTCTTTCATCATATGTCAGTCCTGCCATTCCGGGAATTAACCTGGTGAACCTACGCTACATTCCCTCAATAGCAATAATGTCCTTCTTCAAATTAAGAGACCAAAATTGCACACAATACTGCAGGTGAGGTCTCACCAGGGCCCTGTACAACTGCAATAGGACCTCCTTGCTCCTAAACTCGAACCCTCTCGCAATGAAGGCCATCATACCATTAGCTTTCTTCACTGCCTGCTGTCCCTGCATGTTTACTTTCAGTGACTGATGTACAAGGACACCCAGTCTCGTTGCACCTCCCCTTTTCCCGATCTGACACCATTCAGATAATTATCTGCCCTCCTGTTCTTGCCACCAAAGGGGATAACCTCACATTTATCCACATTATACTGCATCTGCCATGCATCTATCTCACAGCTCACACTGCCACCCAGTTTTGTGTTAAATGCAAACTTGAACATGTCACATTTAATTTTCTCGTCTAAATCGTTGATATATATTGTAAATAACTGGGGTCCCAGTACTGAGTCTTGCGGCATCCCACTAGTCACTGCCTGCCATTCTGAAAAGGTCCCGTTAATTCCTACTCTTTGCTTCCAGTCTGCCAACCAGTTCTCTATCCATGTCAATACCCTACCCCTAATACTATGCGCTGTAATTGTGCACACTAATCTCTTGTGTGAGACCTTGTCAGGAGCTTTTTGAAAGTCCAGACACACCACATCCACTGGCTCTCCCTTACCCATTCTACTTGTTCCATCCTCTAAAAATTCCATAAGATTAGCCAAGCATGATTTCCCCTTCATAAATCCATGCTGACTGTGACCGATCCCATCACTGCTTCCCAAATGCGCTGCTGTAACATCTTTAACAATCGACTCGTGCATCTTCCCCACTACCAATGTAAGGCTAACAGGCCTACATTTACCCGTTTTCTCTCCCTCTCCTTGCTTAAAAAGTGGGGTTACATTGGCTATCCTCCAATCCACAGGAACTGATTCAGAGGCGAGAGAACATTGCAAAATGATCACCAATGCATCCATGATTCCTAAGGCCACGAGTACCCTGGGATGCAGACCATCAGGCCCTGGGGATTTATCTGCCTTCAGTCCCAGCAGTTTACCTAACACCATTTCCTGACTAACGTGGATTCCCTTCAGTTCCTCCCTCCCATTAGATCCTCAGTCCCCTAGTATTTCTGGGAGATTGTTTGTGTCTTCCTTAGTGAAACAAAACCAAAGTACTTGTTTAACTGTTCTGCCATTTCTTTGTTTTTCATTATAAATTCACCTGTCTCTGATTATAAGGGACCTACATTTGTCTTCTTTAATCTTTTCCTTTTTACATATCTAAAGCTTTTAGAATCAGTTTTAATATTCCCCGCAAGCTTTCTTTCATGCTCTTTTCCCCCTCTTAATTAACCCCCTTGTCCTCTTCTGTTGAGTTCTAGATTTCTCCCATTCCTCCATTTTTCTGCTACCTCTGGCCAATTTATTTGCCTTTTCTTTGGATTTAACACTATCTTTGATTTCCCTCGTTAGCCACGGTTGAGCTGCCTTCCCCGTTTTATTTCTTCGCCAGACATGGATGAACAATTTTTGGAGTTCACTCATGCGATCTTTAAATCTTTGCCAATGCATCTCCACCGTCAACCCTTTAAATATAATTTACCAGTCTATCCTAGCCAATTCCCGTCTTATACCTTCAAGGTCCCCTTTCTTTAAGTTCAGGACCTTATCTCTGAATAACTTCCATGTCACTCTCCATCCTAATTCAGAATTCCACCATATTATGGTCACTGTTGCCCAAGGAGCCTTGCGCAACAAAATCGCTAACTGATCCTTCCTCTTTACACAATACCCAGTCTAGGATGGCCTGCCCTCTTGTCGGTTCTTCTACATATTGGTTTAAAAACCATTCCAAGAAATCCTCCTCCTGAGCGCTGATACCAATTTGGTTGGCCCAATCTATATGTAGATTAAAGTCACCCATGATAACTGCCATACCTTTGCTACACACATCCCTAATTTCCTGCTTGATGCTATCCCCAACCTCCCTACTGCTGTTTGATGGTCTGTATACAAATCCAACAGCGTTTTCTGTCTTGGCTAGGTCTTGGATGCATATTTGCAAGGCCAAGCATTCTGGACTCCCAAGTGAGCATTGATGCACTTGCGGAGTTCAAGGTTTCAAGGTTTCAATGTCAGTTTGTTGTCACGTGTACCAATTAAGGTACAGTGAAATTTGAGTTACCATATAGCCATACTAAGTGAAAAGCAACAAAACACACAACCACATAAAAGTTAACATAAACATCCATCACAGTGGATTACACATTCCTCATTGTGATGGAAGACAAAAAATTTCAATCTTCCTCCTCTTTGTTCTCCGCGATCGGGGCAGTCGAACCATCCGCCGTCGGGGCATTCAAAGCCCCCGTAGCCGACGATCGAAGCCCCCGTCGGGGTGATCGAAACTCCTGCGTCGGGGCGGTTGATACTCTCTCTGCGTCATGGAGCTCCCGAGTCGGCCTCTTCTTACCAGAGACCGCGGGCTTCAGGATGTTAAAGTCCACAGGCCCCGCGGTTGGAGCTTCAATCCCAGGCAAAGGGATCGCAAGCTCTGCGATGTTGAAGTCCCACAGACTCCCGCAGCTTGGAGCGCACTTCGGTCTCCAGGAAAGGCCGCGCCACTCCCCGATGTTAGGCCGCAGTGGGGACGGAGATAAATCGCATCTCCGTCGAGGTAAGGGATTGAAAAAATGTTTCCCAACCACCCCCTCACCTTCTAAATAAAACAAACCGAGGAACACTAAAACATACTTTTTAGATATATAAAATAAAAGAAGAAAGAACAGACAGACTGTTGGCAAGGCAGCCACTGCTGGTGGCGCCACCAGGTGTTTTAAAATCACCTAAATTATCCCGGTTAGTAGGATAGAGAAAACTGGGCAGCACAGTTGCACAGCTGGTGGAGCTACTGCCTCACAACGCCAGAAATCCAGGTTCAATCCTGACCTCGGTGCTGTTTGCGTTTGGCGTTTGTACGTTCTCCCTGTGACTGTGTGCATTTCCTCTGCGTTTACTCCAGTTTCCTCCCACATCCCAAAGACTTGTGGGTATGTAGATTAATTGGCCCTCTGTAAATTGCCCCTAATGTATATGGAGTGTTGGCGAAAGTGGATTGACATAGCACTAATGTGAATGCGTGATCAATGGTCAGCATGGATTTGGCATGTCAAAGGGTCTATTTCCATCTCTAAACCAAACTGATAAACTTGACAAAATTCACCCAACTCACTCATTAGGCTTCCAGATGGAATAGTTATTTCCAACTTGTTTCTTCAGCGTTAGGGGTTGATCCATTGCATTTGCCTGCTATTAATCCACATCCCTTGTTAGACGTTATTAGACGTTATCTAATAAATATCTGTTGAATTTAATCTTGAAGGTTTTAATTTTATTTTGCATTCACAGATTGTGAAGAATGAGTTCCTGATTTCATTCATACTTTCACTCCTGGTTGATTGGGTTCATATTTCAATAACATGTATTCTTGTATCGGATTCCCCAGAGGATGTGTACTCTTTCAACAGGTCAGCAAATGTCAACAAAATGTTCTGAATCTTACACACAGCATGCTCCATAATTTGATTGCAAGTAATATTTAAGCAGATTATTTTTCTATCCAGAAGAGTTCAAGATGGCTGCCTGTTGTAATCTGCGGATAAAAACAATCTCATTAGCAAATTCATGTGAAGACATACACGTTGAACAGGTGCCAGGAAGCAGTCATTCGATATAACATTTCAGTAGATGATGCAGTGATGTGTAATTAATGTTGGTTTGCTACTCATTACACCATGCTTCCTTGTTTCACAGGAATAGGGAATGCAGTACAATTGGATTTCAAAGATGCCATTCTGTGTTCTGAATTTTAGCCTGCAGAATGAGACAATAAAATGGTCTTCGGGCAATGGAATAGCATATGCAGAAGTATTAAAACACTTAAACTTTTGTCCCAGAGCTAAAAAACATCCAGCATGAGAAGAGTTGGCTGTTTTTCACATTTCAGTGGTTAGAGCATCATTGTATTTTTGGTACTTAAGAAACTGCTTTCTCAATAGGGGCTTGTGTAGTCGACAGCACTATGTTTACCAGTTTTCAACCTATTAAACATAACCACCAACAAACTGTAGCCACCACTTACAGTCATAAAATTCTCCCTCAACTTTAATTCTCCCTTCAAATGTCTGTAGAAATGACATTATTTTGTGTTTCTTCTTTCTGCACCATTACATCTTCAATCTGTGATGGGACAGATGCAGACAAAGATTGTGTTCCATGTCAAAGGGAACATGCAATATTATAAAAAATGACAATTTCTGGGGAAATTGGCTTTGTACCAGCAGATTGGTTCCATCTTATCCACAATGGGTCCCACATCCTCACAGGCCCATTTGCTGGTGCTGTTGAAACAGTTTTAAACTAATTTGGCTGGGGAAATGGAACCAGAGGAGGTGTAGTTGAGGGTGGGTACTGTCGAATACAGAAGGAAGGCAAAGTCAGTCAGCTGGCAGAGCAGAGCAGAGCAGATACAGTATGAACATGGGAGGAATACAAGGCAAGATTACACCTATTTTAATGAAGGGGTCTGACTAATAAGGCAGAAGAATTTAGAGGTATTCAGCACATGGGTATATAATATTGTTGCGTAAGGAAACCTAGCTGATAGGAAGGACCGACAATTCGACATTCCAGGGTAGAGAATTTTCGTTATGTCATGTATGCACAGCATAATGAAATTCTTTTCACACAACCACAACAACACAGTCGCCACAATTTTGGCCCTGTTTAAAATTACAGCAAAAGAAAACACAAAGTGTCCAAAGTCCAGTCCATATTTTCAAGATACTTTCAAGAGAGAACTAGATAGGGCTCTTAAAGATAGTGGAGTCAGGGGATATGGGGAGAAGGCAGGAACGGGGTACTGATTGGGGATGATCAGCCATCATCACAGTGAATGGCGGTGCTGGTTCGAAGGGCCAAATGGCCTACTCCTGCACCTATTGTCTATTGTCTATTATCATATGTTGCAAGTCCTGGAGCGCCCCGGATCTAGGAAGCCTGCATGCCCGCGACCTAACGTCCCTCTCCTCTGCTGACCACCTCTGGGTCCCAGGAGGGGGGGGGGAACTCCTGCAACCGACCTTGATGGCGCTGGAGATAATACCCGAGTCCCTCTCCTACCCATCCAGCCGCGAGCTTCCATACTATATCACCAAGTTTGGTGTCACCCGCAAACTTACTAACCAACCAAATTATCATTATTGATTATGAACAATATGAACATATCATTTGTCACAAGCCTCTAGATCAGTTAAATAACCCTCCACTACCACCCTCTGATCTCTACCCCCTGCACAATCAAGGATAGTTTGCACATGTTACATGTGTCCTCTCTTCTTGATCAATATTTTGAGTCTCCTCCTCAGACAGATCAATGATTGGGTCTGGATGGGGTTGGATGAAGCACTGAAAATCTTGAATACTTGGTCTTGTGCAGATCAGGCACGCGCTGGATTTTAATTTTACACCCTAGCATATCCCCACCCACTGTGTGTGTGTCCGATAAACTGTTTTAAAATATTTTTAAACCGCAGTTCAAAAATTAGTTTAAATCCCCAGGGTGAAAAAAGACACAGCTGTTCAAGTGAATAATGTTTACAGTGTTTGATGCAATACTGGTGACACTCTGAATCTGACAGCAGATACATTTGCAATTTTATTCATTAATACATAAGGGTAACACATGTACAACAAAAATAAAGTAAGTATTAAGCAAGTTCCTGGCATGTTGTTTTGTTGTTCATAGTTTGCTTAACTTGGAGTGCAGCACTAATGGTTATCATGTTATTGGGCCTCGCTGCTAGCAACCGCACTGCTCAGAGGAAATAATTCTGCTGACTGCAGCTGCAGCTCAACAACCTGATCAACAAGCTTTCACTCAACATATTTTAGTTCAGTAGAGAGTGTTGGCTTAAACTGAAGAGGTTCTAAATATTGTTTACTCTTTAAAGTCTCAGTCTACATGACGCTACATACTTCATGTATTACAGGGCGGCACAGTGGTGGAGCTAGTAGAACCACAACCTCACACCTCCAGTCACCCACCTTCAATCCTGGCCTCTGGTGCTGTCTGAATGTGTTTCCTCCAGTGCTCCAGTGCAGTGAGAGATTGCAACCTTCACATGGTCCACCATGTTTCGACTAATGCAATCAACCCAACGTACACAAACAAAAGATCAAATAGAACAAGTTGACCTACAACTGTAGGCTGGGCATGCCACACACAAGAAGAAGGAGTGCTCCAGTTTCCTTCTACATCCCAAAGACATGCTGGTTGAGGATTTAATCAAGTCAAGTCAAGTCAAGTCAAGTTTATTTGTCACATACACATACGAGATGTGCAGTGAAATGAAAGTGGCAATGCTCGTGGAACAACAAAACAACCAAACAAATTATAAACACAATCATAACACACATATTATTTTACATAATAAATAATAGAAGGAAAAACGTTCTGTAGAGTTAGTCCCTGGTGAGAAAGGCGTTTACAGTCCGAATTGCCTCTGGGAAGAAACTCCTTCTCAACCTCTCCGTTCTCACTGCATGGCAACGGAGTCGTTTGCCTGACCGTAGCGGCTGGAACAGTCCGTTGCAGGGGTGGAAGAGGTCTCTCATGATTTTGTTTGCTCTGGAGTTGCACCTCCTGTTGTATAGTTCCTGCAGGGGGGTGAGTGAAGTTCCCATAGTGCATTCAGCCACTGTAATTAGCCACTGCATATTGTCACCGGTGTGTAGTTGAATCTCAGTTGTGTAGGAGGCAATGTGTGGAGAATAACATGGGATTAGTATAAGATTACTACGAGCTAAACCTGTTTTTTAGTAAATTTGATGGTGGGGCCTCTGCCTCCTGCTCCCCAACAGACTCTCCCCCTCACTCCCCCTGGTCCACTTCCTCTGCCCTTCCTTTGTCACGCCTGACCATCAAGGCTGAGCAGGTGAAGAGGGAGCTGAGCAGACTTCGCCCAGGCAAAGCCATGGGTCCTGATGGTGTCAGCCCGAGGGTACTCAAGGCGTGTGTGTGCCAGCCAGTTGTGCGGAGGGCTCCAGCTTGTCTTCAACCTGAGCCTGAGCATGGGGAGGGTTCCTGTGATGTGGAAGACATCCTGCCTGGCTCCTGTACCAAAGAGGACACGTCCCAGCTCCTCCAATGACTACAGGCCGGTGGCGGTGACTTCACACATCATGAAGTCCCTGGAGAAGCTGATATTCACTCACCTGCGACCCCTGGTTAAACCTCACCCCTTCAATTCGCTTACCAAACTAAGATGAGTGTTGAGGACGCCATTATCCACTTGCTCACCTGGATAAGCTGAGAAGCACTGTGAGAGTCATATGTTTAAGAGACATTTGGACAGCTGAATACAGAGGAGTATTCACCGACTTTGTTGAGTGGAGTTGGCTGAATCACCTGCAGTTCAACACTGACAAGACTTAGTGGTGAACTGTAGGTGGACAGGAATATCCCTGTCCCCTGTCTCCATCAATGGTGTGACAATAGACAATAGACAATAGGTGCAGGAGTAGGCCATTCAGCCCTTTGAGCCATTCAATATGATCATAGCACATCATCTACAATCAGTACCTCGTTCCTGCCTTCTCCCCATATCCCCTGACTTTGCTATGTTTAAGAACTCTGTCTAACTCTCTCTTGAAAGCATCCATTCTATCAACATATGACAGTCCCGCCATCCCGAGAATTAACCTGGTGAACCTATGCTGCACTCCCTTAATAGCAAGAACGTTCTTCCTCAAATTTGGAGACCAAAACTGTACACAATACTCTCACTAGGGCCCCGTACAACTGCAGAAGGACCTCTTTGTTCCTATACTCAACTCATCTTGTTGTGAAGGCTAACATCCCATTCGCTTTCTTCACTGCCTGCTGTACCTTTCAGTGACCAGTATCCCGTTGTACTTCCCCTTTTCCCAAGTTGACCGTTGTGGATGTGCAGTACCTTGGTGTGTACCTGAACAGTAAACTGGATTGGTCCAGGAATGCTGAGGCCCTGTACAAGAAGGGACAGAGCCGGCTGTACTTTTTGAGAAGGCTCCACTCCTTCAACATCTGCAGTAAGATGCTGCAGATGTTCCACCAATCTTTGTAGCCAGTGCCATCTTCTTCGCTGCCGTGTGCTGGGGCAGCAGGGCGAAGGCTGCGGACGCCAACAGGATTAGCAAACTCATCAGGAAGGCTGGCTCCGTCCTGAGGGCAGAGTTGGATTCATGGGAGGTTGGGCTTGGAGGGGAGGTTGCGCCTCAAACTGCGGAGCATCTTGGACAATACAGCTCACCCCCTCCATGACACACTGGTCAACCTGAGGATCAGCTTCAACAACTGACTGGTTCCACCAAGATGCAGCACAGAACGCCACCTGTGACTATCAAACTGTGGCTATCAAACTGTAGAACTCCTCCCCCTTCTGTCGTGGGGTAGACTGACTCCCTTCCACAATCTTTGCACATCCCCAATCCTTTCCACTCGTCACTTTATTTTCATGTTGCATGTATCTTTTGTGTGTTTTGTGACTGCTGGCAGTTCAATTTCAGTCCTGGGATAAATAAAGTTCTATTGTGTCATATCGTATTAGTATGAATTGGTGCTTGATGATCAGTTTGGATTTGATGGGCTGATGGGCCATTTCCTTGCCACATGACTAATTCCATGACCATGCTGAAGATTTCAAGAGTGAATCGAAGTCCTATAGGAAAAGAATTAAGAGTGAAGAGAGTCAAGAATTTTTAATTACCTTGTGTACCAATAATGTAACAATGAAACTCTTACCGACAACAGCCTATCTTGTCATTTCAGTAAACACAGTACTCATAGATAACATATAATAAACATAGGCATTCAATAAATTAATAGCTCCAATACCCAGCGCAAAACCTCCAAAGTTCTTAGCGCAACCAGAGACAGTCCCTAGTTCATAGTTTGGTTCATGTTTTGTGGTCTGATAGTTCTTGGGAACAACTGTCTTTCCTTCTCTTTCATAACTTTAGGAGTTTAATTTCATGACTTACAACAAAACAGATGACTAGAATCCTTTAAAACCAAATTGCTTTATTGAAACAAGCAGTTTTACTTTCTACAGATATTATCACCGTTACAAACTGCTTAAACTATTTTCAACACACAAACAATTTTACTCCCAAATCCCCAATTTACATTGTACATATGAATTACAGCAAAGCATTTGACAAGGTTGCACATGATAGGCTGCTCTGGAAGGTTAGATCACATGGGATCCAAGGAGAGATAACTGACTAGATAAAAGATTGGATTCATGGAAGGAAGCAGAGGGCGATGGAGAAGGTTGCTTTGCCGACTGGAGATTGGTGTGGCTCAGGAATCAGTACTGAGCCCATTGCAGTTTGTCATCCACATTATTGAATTGGAAAAATTACAGCAGGATCGTGATTGATTGGGCAGCTGGGCTGAGGAATGATTGATGGAATTTAATACAGAGACGTGCATGGTGTTGCCTTAACCATATAACCATATAACAATTACAGCACGGAAACAGGCCATCTCGGCCCTACAAGTCCATGCCGAACAACTTTTTTTCCCCTTAGTCCCACCTGCCTGCACTCATACCATAACCCTCCATTCCCTTCTCATCCATATGCCTATCCAATTTATTTTTAAATGATACCAATGAACCTGCCTCCACCACTTCCACTGGAAGCTCATTCCACACCGCTACCACTCTCTGAGTAAAGAAGTTCCCCCTCATATTACCCCTAAACTTCTGTCCCTTAATTCTGAAGTAATGTCCTCTTGTTTGAATCTTCCCTATTCTCAAAGGGAAAAGCTTGTCCACATCAACTCTGTCTATCCCTCTCATCATTTTAAAGACCTCTATCAAGTCCCCCCTTAACCTTCTGCGCTCCAGAGAATAAAGACCTAACTTATTCAACCTATCTCTGTAACTTAGTTGTTGAAACCCAGGCAATATTCTAGTAAATCTCCTCTGTACTCTCTCTATTTTGTTGACATCCTTCCTATAATTGGGCAACCAAAATTGTACACCATACTCCAGATTTGGTCTCACCAATGCCTTGTACAATTTTAACATTACATCCCAGCTTCTATACTCAATGCTCTGATTTATAAAGGCTAGCATACCAAAAGCTTTCTTTACCACCCTATCTATATGAGATTCCACCTTCAAGGAACTATGCACGGTTATACCCAGATCCCTCTGTTCAACTGTATTCTTCAATTCCCTACCATTTACCATGTACGTCCTATTTTGATTTGTCCTGCCAGGTGTAGCACCTCACATTTATCAGCATTAAACTCCATCTGCCATCTTTCAGCCCATTTTTCCAAATGGCCTAAATCACTCTGTAGACTTTGGAAATCCTCTTCATTATCCACAACACCCCCTATCTTGGTATCATCTGCATACTTACTAATCCAATTTACCACACCTTCATCCAGATCATTGATGTACATGACAAACAACAAAGGACCCAACACAGATCCCTGAGGCACCCCACTAGTCACCTGCCTCCAACCCGATAAACAGCCATCCACCATTACCCTCTGGCTTCTCCCATTCAGCCACTGTTGAATCCATCTTGCTATTCCTGCATTTATACCCAACAGTTGAACCTTCTTAACCAACCTTCCATGAGGAACCTTGTCAAAGGCCTTACTAAAGTCCATATAGACAACAACCACTGCTTTACCCTCGTCAATTTCCCTAGTAACCTTTTCAAAAAATTCAAGAAGATTAGTCAAACATGACCTTCCAGGCACAAATCCATGTTGACTGTACCTAATCAGACCCTGTTTATCTAGATGCTTATATATATTATCTCTAAGTATCTTTTCCATTAATTTGCCCACCACTGAAGTCAAACTAACAGGTCTATAATTGCTAGGTTTACTCTTAGAACCCTTTTTAAACAATGGAACAACATGCGCAGTACGCCAATCCTGTCAGGACCTGGAGACTTATCTACTTTTTTTATATTTTTCAAAAGTGTCAGTACTTCTTTTACTTTGAACCTCATAGTATCCATAGCTACTCTACTAGTTTCCCTTACCTCACATAATTCAATATCCTTCTCCTTGGTGAATACCGAAGAAAAAAAATTGTTCAATATCTCCCCCATCTCTTTTGGAAAATCTAACAAGGGCAGGACCTACACTGTGAAGGGCCGGTCCTACACTATGAAGGGAAGGACCTACACCTGGGCATTGTTGTGGAGCAGAGGGATCTAGGACTAGAGGTACATATTTCCGTGAAAGTGGCATCACGGGTGGTCAAGAAGGCTTTCAGCACATTGGCCTTCATCAGTCTGAGTACTGAGCATAGAAGTTGGGAGGTCATGTTACAGTTGTAAAAGACATTGGTGAGGCCACATTTAGAATATTGTGTTCAGTTTTGGTCACCCTGTTACAGGAAAGAAGTCAAGCTGGGAAGGGTGCATAGAATATTTACAAGGATGTTGCTTGGACTCGAGGGCTTGAGCTAAAGGGAGAGGTTGTACAGGTCTTTATTCCTTGGTAGCAAGAGGGAGAGTAGTGACCTTAAAGATGTGTTCACGATCATGAGAGGAATAGATTTTGTAGACGCACATAGTCTTTCGCTCAGAGTAGGGGAATCGAGAGCAAGAGGACATAGGTTTAAGGCAAGGGGGGGAAAGATTAAATAGGAACCTGAGAGGTAACTTTTTTTTACACAAAGTGTGATGGTTACATGAAATGAGCCGGCAGATGAGGTCATTGAGGCAGGTGCTATTGTTACGTTTTAGATACATTTGGACAGGTACATGAGTAGGAAAGGTTTAGAGTGTTATGGGTCGAACATGGGCAGGTGGGACTAGTGTCGAAGTGACCTGTTCGCCTGCGTGGGCTAGTTTGGCCAAAGGGCCCCTTTCCTTGCTGGTTCCTTACTCCATGACTTAGTTGCTAGTGAGTGTTTCCCTTGGATAGTCAATATGGGCTGAACACGTCTCCTTAATTTATTGACTAGATTGACTGCTCCTTGATGGAGCCAGTCAGTCAGAGACTGTGTAGGCGCAACAACACCAATCCCAGCTGACCCAACACACCTCCTGTTCTTTACCTTCAATTTCAGTTGTATTCAGTCTCATAATTTCTGATTGTCCAACACTGTACGAGGTAATTCAAGAGTTCTCCCGAGTTCTCCCTGATTCGAGCTCGTGTAATGTACGTAGCGGGTACATAGGAGCTCGTGGATGTCACGTAGCGGCTCGTACGTGTAACGGTAGGTACTCGGGAAATCCGGTAAACTCGTGACGTTTTTTCAACACTGTGAAAAATGTCCATGAGTAAAAAAATACTTGTGATGAAAAAAATGGTTACTTTTTACTCGTACGAGCCCCTACGTACCCACTACAAACATTACACGAGCTCGAATCAGGGGATAACTCGGGACAACTCTTGAATTACCTCGTACATTGGGACAGGCCCTTTATCTCGTGTAATTTCAGCATTCATGTTAGCTCAGGTAAGAAAATTCATGGGACCACCTTTGTCAGTATACAGTTTCCTGGTACAGAGCAAATTACCCTCCAAGTAGATTGTACAGTAGTTTCCAACTTTGCTTTTCATCTAAAATGCTTTTTTAATTTCACCTTTCATATCTTGGAGGATAATGTCACAGTCCTTCCCCAAATATTTTGTTGCTGTTTTCAACTTGACACACTTCTGATTCCTGATTCATACTGCCTATCAGCCTAGAGGGAATCTGCGTTATCTGACTTTATTTTAAACAGACCCTATTTACAGATTAGCCGCAAAGTCAAGTTATTGGCATTGATTATTTCTCATAAGGGTTACAAGCTCAGGAGTTGCAGAATGATTTGAGGTAGAAACAAAGCATATAGTGCTGGAGTAACTCAACTGGTCAGGCAACATCTGCGGAGGAAATGGATAGGAGTCGGGGCCCTTCATCAAACCCACTGAGTTACATTGGTACTTTGTGTTTTGCTCAGGATTCCAGCATTCACAGTTCCTTGTGTCTCCAGAGGTACAAATAATTTTAATATCAGAATTACAACAGAAATGCATTGTAATTAAATCAGCCCCATTGATAGAATTGGAAAGAAGGATCTGGGCCAATTGCTAATTTATTTATTCAATTTCCCAAGTTCAGTGAAACAATGAAAATCATACATGCAGATAAAATCCCACAATGCCTCATCATGAATGTGGAGAGTACTGCCCCTTATCTAAACTGCGAACAATTATTGCAAAATAATTCAGTTCAGTTTAGTTTATTGTCACATCACCAGTCAGCAGAAAGACAACACCTGTATACAATCGAGCCATTTACAAATACATGATAAGGGACTAACGTTTAGTGCAACGTAAAGGTAGTAAAGTCCGATCAAAGATGGTCCGAGGATTACCAATGAGATAGATAGTAGCTCAAGACTGCTCACTGGTTGTGGTAGGATGATTCAGTTGTCTGATAACAGCTGGGAAGAAACTGTCCCTAAATCTGAAGGTGTACTTGAATATTTCCCTTATTTAATGTAACGGTCTCAGTCAAAAATCAATACAGCTCTTTCTTCCTAAATTTGATTCATATCCAAAGGTATTCCACAATTTTAGTTCAATCTTGATTAGTACCTCTGATTAGTTCAGTACCTCTGATCAGTTTTATTATCTTCAGCTTAGTTTACAACCCCATTGTTTATTTTAACTAACTGGCTGTGCTGTGGAACCTAAAGAATGATTGGATTAACATATGATGATTGTTTGACCCACTGGGCCTGTACTCGCTGTAGTTGAGATGGGGGGAGGCCCAGGGGGGACAGGTCCCTCCTCTGTATTGAGAGGTGAGGGATGATTCCCCCCCCCCCCCAGATTTGCAGCCAGCGCGGAGAAGCAGCACTGGTGTCCCGTCAGTCCAGGCAGGGCTGTAGGTTAACCCGGCGAGACAGATAGAGTGGAGCTGCATTTAGCGCTGGATTGAGCCTCCGAAGCCTCGCACATGTGTGTGAGTGTGCACATGCGCGCGCGGCCGCCAAGAATTTGTGTCCCCCCCCTGTCCCCTGGTCCCCTCCATATTTTGATAGCGATTTCCGTGCCTGGAATCAAGTACCTTTAGAAAAGAGACTAGAAGGAATTTCTTTGTCAGAGGGTGGAGATTCTGTAGAATTCATTGCCACACAAGATTGTGTTGGCCAAGTCATTAGGCATTTTTAAGGTGCAGATTGACAGATTCTTGATTAGTAAGGATGTCATGGGTTATGGGAAGAAGGCAGGTTAATGGAGTTGTGACGGAATGATAGATTAGCCATGAATTCTAATGGCGGATAAACTTGAATGGTCGAACAGCATGATTCTACTCCTATCTATATTACTAAGCGTCTGATCTTGACCACTTCCTGTTGTTCTGTATATTGATTTTAGAAAAAACATTGCCACTTACGGATGCGATTTTTGGTCATCTTACTCAGAGTCTCCCTCTGCTGTGCAGAACAAGAGGATTTTTCCCATCGATGAAAAATAATGGAATGGTACAATTCGGCGCCGCTGTTTCGGCGCTGTCGTTTGGACGCCATCATTTTGGCGGTGCCATTTCGGTGCTGCTGTTTCGGGGTGTTAGAGTTAAGGTTAGGGTTTGGGTTAGGGTTAGGGCGCCAAAACAGCGGCGCCGAAAGGGCAGCGCCGAAAAGTACCCGACCCGAAAAATAAAAGGGTTATTAGTGTTTAAAAAATGTTGAGATTCTCTCTCCTGAAGGCCACGCCCCTTCCAGAGGGACTATAAAACTCGGAATTGTTGAGTGTCTCAGTCAGTCTCTGCAAATTGGGGGAGCGAGAGGGTCACGTCTCAGTCTGAGCTGTAAATGGTTTTACTGGCCTGTCAGTGCCCTTAATGCGGTTTGAAACCGCTGTTAAAGCTGTGTTGCCTTTGGTTTGGAAACGCTAAAGCTGTGTTGCCTTTGGTTTAGAAATGCTAAAGCTGTGTTGCCTAATTAAAGTTGACTTGCTTAATTAACGTTGCCTTGCCTAATTAATGTTGCCTTGCCTAATTAACGTTGCCTTGCCTAATTAACGTTGCCTTGCCTAATTAACGTTGCCTTGTCTAATTAACGTTGCCTTGCCTAATTAATGTTGCCTTGCCTAATTAAAGTTGCCTTGCTTAAATAAAGTTGCATTGCCTTCTATATAATTTAAAGTCTAACTTGATCACTTCCTGTTTGCGCTTTATATTGATTTTAGAAAAAACGCTACCATGTATGGCTGTGATTTTTGGCCATCTCATTCAGTTCCCCTCCGTTCATCAGGTGCCGAGGATTTTTCCCATCAATTAAAAATGTATTTAAGAACTATTAGTGTTAAAAAAATGTTGTGATTCTCTCTCCTGTCAATCATGATATGAAGGCCACGCCCCTTCTAGTGGGAGGGGGAAGGGACTATAAAACCCAGAAGTGTGGGCATAGCTCGGTCTCTGCAAGATGGAGGAAGGAGAGGTCACGACTCACTGTCTTTAGTGGCCTTGCACCCTGCTTAAAATGGTATGAAACTGCACTTGAATTTGGTGGCCTTGCACCCTGTTTGAAGTGGTAAGAAACTGCACTTGAATTTAGTGGCCTTGCATTCTGCTTGAAATGGAATTTCAAGGAATAGCCATGAGTCAACTGCCAGCCCACCAACTGTGAATGAGCGAGCTGCCAGCACAACAGGCTTGAGTGACTGAGCCACTAGCCCAAGAATCCATTCGGCCCACAATGTCCACACTAGCCCTCTGGAAACCAGTCCCTTCAGCCCACAACACCCATACTAGCGGTCCAGAAAGCTCCCCCCACTGACCACCAATTTTGGAATTGGTGGAGAGGTGGAATATTGCGTTGGGGGACCAGTCCTCCCGTGTGATCCCACTTAGTCTAGTAACTTATAAACTTATAACACCATGATAAATCTATTTATTGCCTCACTAATATCCTTAGGTTCATATGTTGACCATTTTGCCCATCAGGCTTCCCCAGTATGTAAACTCTAGGGTTAAACAGATGGCAAACTACTCATCTTCCTTACAATTTTCAAAATTCCTAACAGCATCCATGCTTTCATTGAAGTTTAAACAATTGGAGTACAAAGATTGGAGTTTGTGTGTTCTCCCCGTGACCTGCGTGGGTTTTCTCCGATGGAGATCGGTGGTTGGCGTGGACTCGGTGGGCCAAAGGGCCTTTTTCTATGCTGTACCTAAACAAAACTTTCAATTTGTTGTGTCCAAATGTCTCCAAGAGCAATTTCATATTAACTGCTCTCCATGTATGGAACACATCTTTCAATTACAAGTCACCTGGGATAATGGCCTTGGACCACATCTGGTGGTGGTCCCTCTACTTCCTTCAATCACTTCTTCCCACCAATTTTACATATCCCACAAATTACCATCAGACAGAAATAAGTTGGTATTCATCAGGACCAGATTTAGAATAAGGCCCTAAGCTATTTCACTTGTGAGCCCCCCCCCCCCCCTTCCAATCCCCCATCCCCACGACTAGAGGACCATGACTACCCGACAGTGACAGTGTGACACTTTTAGATCCTACTGTATGTTGTCAATAAACAGTTGGTTTTAAAATACATATTGGATTCACCGCAGAGCGGCCGATGCCTTACCTGGATCGCGGTTTGAAGCTCTTGAGTGTTGGGCCTGCAGCAGGGATGGGGGTTGGGGCCGGAGGAAGGCAGGTGAGTGGACTGAGGCCGAGGTGATGTCTGGTGGAGGGGTGGGGGTGGTCAGGAGGTAGGGGGGTATGAGGACTGTAGCGTGGGTGGGGAAGAGCTGGGGTCACATGGTTTGAGGGGGATGGGGAAGACCAGTGGAACAGTCACTGAGATTACCATGGTTAGGAGAACTAGCACTAGGACCCAGCGCAGTCAAACCCAGGGGAGTGGGAATCAGCAGCGTGGAAACTTCAGGCCCAGTGCTGAGCCCAGGCTGCAGGTAAGGTGACGGCTGTGGGCTGCTGGAGGGCGGTGGAGTGGCCAGGGTCAGCGGGCAAAGAGTAGGAGGTCCCGAAGGGCAGATGGTCGGTGAGGCAGCGAGGTGAGTAGGCCCCGCTAGATCTTGAGGCCCTAAGATTAAACTTGTCTAGCTTATACGTAAATCCAGCCCAGGTATTCATTGACCTGCATGTTCAACATTTCGTATTGTAATTACTGTTCAATCTCATTCACAAGCCAGGGAGGAACCTCCTCGCCCATTACAAGATGAAAGATTTCGAGGTCAGTTTATTGTCACATGTACCAATTACAGTGAAATTTGAGTTGCCATACAGCCATACAAAGTGAAAAGCACCAAGACGCACAGCCACGTAAAATAAAAGTTAACATAAACATTCACCACAGCGGCTCCCCACATTCCTCACTATGATGGAAGGTAATAAAGTCCAATCTTCTCCCTGAACATACAGATAGATCATTTACCCCAACTTACAACTTTTCTGTTGATTAGATATCGTACTAAAATGGCTGGAAGATCCAGGTCAAAATACATTTTAATTGGATTGCGATTTCTAATTCTTCTTAGATGATTGATTTATCTAATAAATTATGTAATGCACAGTGTAAGTTTTATTTCCATATATAACCATATTAACCATATAACAATTACAGCACGGAAACAGGCCATCTCGGCCCTACAAGTCCGTGCCTTTTTCCCTTAGTCCCACCTGCCTGCACTCATACCATAACCCTCCATTCCCTTCTCATCCATATGCCTATCCAATTTTTTTTAATTGATACCAATGAACCTGCCTCCACCACTTCCACTGGAAGCTCATTCCACACCGCTACCACTCTCTGAGTAAAGAAGTTCCCCCTCATATTACCCCTAAACTTCTGTCCCTTAATTCTGAAGTCATGTCCTCTTGTTTGAATCTTCCCTATTCTCAAAGGGAAAAGCTTGTCCACATCAACTCTGTCTATCCCTCTCATCATTTTAAAGACCTCTATCAGGTCCCCCCTTAACCTTCTGCGCTCCAGAGAATAAAGACCTAACTTATTCAACCTATCTCTGTAACGTAATTGTTGAAACCCAGGCAACATTCTAGTAAATCTCCTCTGTACTCTCTCTATTTTGTTGACATCCTTCCTATAATTGGGCGACCAAAATTGTACACCATACTCCAGATTTGGTCTCACCAATGCCTTGTACAATTTTAACATTACATCCCAGCTTCTATACTCAATGCTCTGATTTATAAAGGCTAGCATACCAAAAGCTTTCTTTACCACCCTATCTATATGAGATTCCACCTTCAAGGAACTATGCACGGTTATACCCAGATCCCTCTGTTCAACTGTATTCTTCAATTCCCTACCATTTACCATGTATGTCCTATTTTGATTTGTCCTGCCAAGGTGTAGCACCTCACATTTATCAGCATTAAACTCCATCTGCCATCTTTCAGCCCATTTTTCCAAATGGCCTAAATCACTCTGTAGACTTTGGAAATCCTCTTCATTATCCACAACACCCTCTATCATCTGCATACTTACTAATCCAATTTACCACACCTTCATCCAGATCATTGATGTACATGACAAACAACAAAGGACCCAACACAGATCCCTGAGGCACCCCACTAGTCACCTGCCTCCAACCCGATAAACAGCCATCCACCATTACCCTCTGGCTTCTCCCATTCAGCCACTGTTGAATCCATCTTGCTATTCCTGCATTTATACCCAACAGTTGAACCTTCTTAACCAACCTTCCACGAGGAACCTTGTCAAAGGCCTTACTAAAGTCCATATAGACAACATCCACTGCTTTACCCTCGTCAATTTCCCTAGTAACCTCTTCAAAAAATTCAAGAAGATTAGTCAAACATGACCTTCCTGGCACAAATCCATGTTGACTGTTCCTAATCAGACCCTGTTTATCTAGATGCTTATATATATTATCTCTAAGTATCTTTTCCATTAATTTGCCCACCACTGAAGTCAAACTAACAGGTCTATAATTGCTAGGTTTACTCTTAGAACCCTTTTTAAACAATGGAACAACATGCGCAGTACGCCAATCCTCGAGGACTATTCCCGTTTCTAATGACATTTGAAATATTTCTGTCATAGCCCCGGCTATTTCTACACTAACTTCCCTCAATGTCCTAGGGAATATCCTGTCAGGACCTGGAGACTTATCCACTTTTATATTTTTCAAAAGTGTCAGTACTTCTTTTACTTTGAACCTCATAGTATCCATAGCTACTCTACTAGTTTCCCTTACCTCACATAATTCAATATCCTTCTCCTTGGTGAATACCGAAGAAAAACAATTGTTCAATATCTCCCCCATCTCTTTTGGCTCTGCAGATAGCTGTCCACTCTGTCTCTCCAATGGACCAATTTTATCCCTCGTTATCCTTTTGCTATTAATATATCTGTAGAAACCCTTTGGATTTACTTTCACCTTACTTGCCAAAGCAACCTCATATCTTCTTTTAGCTTTTCTAATTTCTTTCTTAAGATTCTTTTTACATTCCTTATACTCCTCAAGCACCTCATTTACTTCATGCTGCCTATAATTATTGTAGATCTCCCTCTTTTTCCGAACAAGATGTCCAATTTCCCTTGAAAACCAGGGCTCTTTCCAATTTTTACTGTTTCCTTTCAACCGAACAGGAACATAAAGATTCTGTACTCTTAAAATTTCCCCTTTAAATGTCCTCCATTTCTCTTCTACATCGTTCCCATAAAACAAAATGTCCCAGTTCACTCCTTGTAAATCATCTCGCATCGCATCAAAGTTAGCCTTTCTCCAATCAAAAATCTCAACCCTAGGTCCAGTTCTGACCCTCTCCATAATTATATTGAAACTAATGGTATTGTGATCACTGGACCCGAAGTGCTCCCCAACGCATACCTCCGCCACCTGTCCCGTCTCATTTCCTAACAGGAGGTCCAGCACTGCCCCTCCTCTAGTAGGTACCTCTATGTATTGCTGCAAAAAACTAAAAGGCATGAGCAGTTAGTCATCCCACATGACATCCCGCCTATTCAACCACCTGAATTCAACCTGGACATCAGCCCTCCAAGATGGAAAGAGGTAGAGAACACTGTCCGGCGAGCAAGAGCAGCATCAGCTCCGGGGCCAAACGGGAGTACCATACAAGCTCTACAAGAATGCACCGGATGTGTTACGCTTTCTATGGAAGCTCATGAGGGTGGTGTGGAAGAAGCAAACAATACCTAAGGCGTGGCGAAGGGTCGGGGGTGTGCTAATACCTAAAGAAAAGGATGCGTCAGACATCAGCCAATTCCGGCCAATATGTCTCCTCAACGTCGAGGGGAAAATATTTTTCAGCATTGTATCACAAAGGCTGTCCACCTATCTGGTAACAAACAAGTACATTGATACATCTGTACAGAAAGCAGGAATTCCAGGATTTTCGGGCTGCTTGGAGCATACAAGCATGATCTGGCACCAGATCCAAGCAGCTAAGAAGGACAAAAGAGACCTACATGTGATCTTCCTCGATCTGGCCAATGCATTTGGTTCAGTTCCCCATGAACTCCTTTGGGAATCTTTTGCCTTTTTCCATGTACCAGAGCTCATCACCACACTGGTCAAGAGCTATTTCCAAGACCTGCAGCTGTGCTTCACAACAGCTGACTTCAGTACAACATGGCAGCGCTTGGAAGTAGGCATCATGGCAGGCTGCACAGTCTCACCCTTGCCTTTACAATGGCCATGGAAGTCATCATCAGGGCCTCAAAATGGGTGGTGGGCGGTGAACGAACAAGGGCTGGGCTCCGTCTGCCACCCATCAGGGCATACATGGACGACATGACAACACTAACCACTACTGCAGCATGCACCAAGCGGCTACTTGGAAAGCTGCAGGAGAACATCAAGTGGGCCCGAATGAAAATCAAACCAAGTAAATCTCGAAGCATTTCCATAGTCAAGGGGGTGCTTAGAGTCACAAGGTTCTGTATCGGTGACGACCCAATACCAACAGTGTCTGAACAGCCAGTTACAAGCCTAGTGAGATGGTACAATGCAAGTCTCAAGGACAAAGAGCAGGTGCAACAACTAAGGCAAGAAATTGTCAGCGGCCTGAAGAACATCAATCAGACCCTACTGCCTGGGAAACTGAAGCTCTGGTGCCTACAGTTTTGGACTCCTTCCTCGGACGATGTGGCCACTGACCGTTTATGAAGCCCCAATAACAACTGTGGAGAAGATGGAGCGAACCATAACTTCATACGCGAAGAAATGGCTCGGGGTCCCACGATGTCTAACTAACATCGGCCTATATGGCAAAGGGGTCCTGGAACTACCTCTCACTAGTCTAACAGAGGAATACAAGTGTTCTAAAGTAAGACTTCAGATGACACTGAGGGACTCTAGAGACAAGACCATCAGTGCTGTTGCGCCACCCCTAGTAACTGGCCGGAAGTGGACACCATCTGATGCAGTACAGCAAGCTTCATCAGCCCTGAGGCACAAAGACATCGTGGGGCAAGTCCAGCAGGGAAGAGGAGGCTTTGGCCTTACGACAAGTAAACCAACTTGGCGAAAGGCCACAACATCAGAGCGGAGGACATTGGTGGTCGAGGAGGTGCGGCGACAGGAGGAGGCCGCAAGAAGTGCAAAGGCGGTCTCTCTTGCCAAACAGGGGCAATGGATGCAGTGGGAAGGTGTGGAGCGGAGGAAGATCAGCTGGAAAGAACTATGGGAAATGGAAGCAAGCAAGATCAGCTTCATCATCAGAGCGACTTATGATGTGCTTCCAACACCAAAGAACCTCCAGCAGTGGTACGGCGAGGATCCAACCTGTGCCCTCTGCCCAACTCCAGCAACCCTGAAACACATCATGGTAGGCTGCAAGACCAGCCTCACGCAAGGGAGATACACGTGGCGGCATAATCAGGTACTAAAAAGCCTGGCATCAGCCCTTGAGAACAACCAACTCCTTGCCTCCGAGAGCAAGCAACCCCCCCCGCCTAAGGGCAACAACCTTTGTCCGAGAAGGACAGAAAACATCTAAACATCCTTCCACCAGATCAGAAGAAGGAAACCTATGCAGGGCCCGTGACTGGAGGATGCTGGCGGACATCGGCCGACAACTAGTTTTTCCACCTGAAATTGCTTCCACCAACCTCAGGCCAGACTTGGTGTTCTGGTCCCCTTCACAGAAGACTGCTTACATCATAGAGCTCACAGTTCCATGGGAGAACTGTGTTGAGGAGGCCTATGAGCGTAAGAAGCTGCGCTACGCAGAGCTTGCAGCAGAGGCAACGCAGCGTGGCTGGAACACCAAAGTCTATCCAGTTGAAGTGGGATGCAGAGGATTTGTTGCGTCATCTACAATCAGACTGCTGAAGGAGCTTGGAATCCACGGTCAGGCTCTGCGGAAGACCATAAGATCACTCTCAGAGGCGGCTGAAATAAGCAGCCGGTGGATTTGGCTCAAGCGGAAAGACCCATGCTGGGCCCCAAGTACGTCAGGGTGAATCTTTGGGATGGTTTGACACGGGACACACGCTGAGGGCTGATCATCCTGCAGCGGGCCGCCCTTGTGGAGGGTGTATAGTGTTAAAAGGCCGAAACACCCAGTGATGCAAGGGTACACTACTGATGATGTGTCCTGTGCCCAACTATCCTGAAGGTTACACAGGCCAAGATATGTGTATCACCCCCCCGCCCCCCACCGATGTTGAGCGTCTACCACTCTCAACAATCAACGGATGTCGTGAAATGCTCCCCACCTATTGGCACAAGGGACTTTTAACATCTAGTCCTGTGTATTTGATTCTCACACATTTTACAAACTCCAACCCATCCAGCCCATTTACAGAATGTGTTTCCCAGTCTATGTGTGGAAAGTTGAAATCTCCCACAATCACTACCTTGTGCTTACTACTAATATCTGCTATCTCCTTACATATTTGCTCTTCCAATTCTCGTTCCCCATTTGGCGGTCTATAATACACCCCTATAAGTGTTGCTACACCTTTCCCACTTCTCAATTCCACCCAAATAGCCTCCCTAGATGAGCCCTCCAATCTATCCTGCCAAAGCACTGCTGTAATATCTTCCCTGACTAGCAATGCAACACCACCACCTCTTGCCCCTCCAATTCTATCACACCTGAAGCAACGAAATCCTGGAATATTTAGTTTCCAATCACAGCCCTCCTGCAACCACGTTTCACTGATCGCCACAACATCATACTTCCAGGTGTCTATCCAGACTCTAAGCTCATCCACCTTTCTTACAATGCTCCTAGCATTAAAATATGCACATTTAAGAAAACCCCCGTCTCTTATTCTCTGTTTATTTCCTTTTTTTTCTTTCTCCTCTTGTGTCCGAGTGCTTCCCATTTCTGCTTCCTGCCTCCCATTCTGTCTACTACCTTTCGCTATTTGAGTCCCTCGCCCCAACCATTCTAGTTTAAAGTCTCCCCAGCTTTTCCCAAATTAAAGTATTTTCTTTGATGTAATCTCAGAATGCATTCATCTTATTTTACTTGCAATTAAGATTTGAGCCATCTCTTGCAGTTCAAAATATATTGCCGTTCGCTTAAATCCAGTGAACTAAGACTTTCAGGTACTACTGTAAGAACTTGTATAACTTCCAAAGCTTCAGTCAACGTTTTCCCTTTAATCCAAAGTTAATTAATTTAGATCTCAAACAAATCATTCAATTGTTGCCAATTCTTAATGTAAACATTCCTTGTCCAGCTTTAGATATTCCTGCATGATTCATGACATTAATCAGAATTGTGAATGATCTGAGAAGTAGTCATTTCATTGTTACAGATATTTATTAATTGACATAAAAACAGGACAAGCCAAATAGAGAGACAAAGAATCATGGGCCTAGTAAATATTTTCATCTTGCTTTCCTCAAATAACTTTGATCAGATTATTTGAATGCCTGAATATTGTGGAAAATATTACATATCATTTACTGATCTTAATCTAATGCAAGAAATTATATAACCTGTAAGCTGCAGCCTAATACTTTCCAAAACAGAAGAACTTTGGGTTTCGAAGCATCACGCGAACTTTGCTAAAAAAAGACTATCATTTAACCTCACAAAACATTCATGTGCAGATGCAGAATTGGACATTTTTTTACAAGAAAGTCAATAAGGGGTTTACCGTTTTCAATGATACACAGAGCAAAGACCGATACCAAACTCAATAACAGGATCTTTTTGGAGATGTATTTACTCGTAAAGAAACTCCAAGTAAATATTCAGGAATAGTGGGTGCGACAGTTTTGCAGTTGGTAGACCTGCTGCCTTACAGCACCAGAGAACTGGGTACAATCCTAACCTTGGGTGCTGTCTGTGTGGGGTTTGCACATTCTCCTTGCACCCACGTTGGCTTCCTCCCAGTGTTCAGGTTTCCTCCCATCTCCCAAAGACATGCAAGTTTGTAGGTTGATTGGTCTCTGTGAATTGCCACTAGTGTGTAGGGAGTGGGATAACATGGAATTAGTGTGAAAGGGTCATACATGGTCAGCCAGGACTTAATGGGTTGAGGGGCTTGATTCCATGCTGTATCTTTCAATCAATTAAAAAAAACCTGTTCACACAAATGGGAAAAAAGACACAAAGTGCTTGAGCAAATCAACATCTTTAGAGAATATGAATTGGCGATATTTTGAGGTGGAACCAGACTTCCAATTCAGACTTGATTGAGACTGAAAAATCCCTAGCTGAAACATTGCCTATCCATGTTCTTCAGAGATGCTGCCTGACCTGCTAAGTTGCTCCAACGTTTTGTGTCTTTTTTTTAATAAACCTATATCTGCCATTCTTTGTGTCTACATTTCACACAATGGAATCTAGATTTTCCCCACTAACAATGTTTCACGTTAAATCATCATTTTAAAATAAAAGGACAAGGCAAAAAACTAATAAAAATAGGTCAATTGCCTCGTGTTTTATTGTGGAATAAAATAGAATCAATGATTGAGGAAGTAATAGCAGTACAATTGGAAAGTCATAAGGTAATCAAACAGTGTCAACATGGCTTTGTGAAGGGAAAATTGTGCCTGATACCATATTTGAGTAAATCTTGACATAGTTCCCAAAGTCACTAAACAAAGGTAAAAATCACAAAAGATGAAGTCAGAACCCATGTTGTTGGAGGTATTATGTTGGCATGAATAGAGAGCTGGTTAAGAGGCTGAAAGCGTGTGCGTGATTTTTTTTTTTAAGTTGCCCCGCACATCTCCTTTAAACGTTGTCTCTCTCACCTTAAAGATAAGCAGGTTGCATTCATAATAGTTTCTAAGCACTATATACGCATGAACTGTAAAATGTTCCTGCTGTTTTTAGGCTATGCAGCACATACATGAATCCAGACAATACCATACTGTACCATTCTATATTCTACGCATTAGAGGGATATAACATTGGCTACAAATGGGAGACTGTACTATGCACTGTTTTTCCAAGATTGCACTGAAGATTTTGGTGTATGATTTGGTGAAGGACATCTTCTGTCTGTATTATTACAGGAGGCCAAGGATAAATGAGTCATTTTCAAAATTGACAAGATTTGACAACAAGCCCAAGATTTGTCTTAGTGCAGCCCAAGACAGTCCATATTTCATAGTTTATTTGGTGTTTTGAAGTGTTTAAGAGCCTGATGGTCATTGGGTAGAAGATATTCTTGAACCTGATGGTTACGGTTTTCAGATTCTTATACCTTCCTACCAATGGTAGGAATGCACTGTAAATGTGGCCATGTGCTGGTCTTTGATGGTAATGGCTGCCTTTTAGAATCAGTGCCTCCTATAGATCCCTTCACCGAAGGCAGAGTGAGGGTTGGAGGTGCCGTCGAGTATGGCTGCCCAGCCTGCAGCTGTTCGTCCTTTCACCTCTTTTTTTGTTTTCAGTAAGTTTAAAAAGTGTTGTTTTGGCGGTCTAGTCTTTTCATGTGGAGGGTGGAAGGGAGGGGAAGGGGGAAACTGTTTTTTCTCAGTCCCTACCTGGTCGGAGATGCATCTTTCCTCCGAGCTGCATCTCCACCCTCTCCTCGCGGCCTACCACCTGGACTGGAGCAGCGTTTCCTGCCAGGACCAGCCAGAATCTCTTCAGCTTCGGCGGCGGCGCAGCTCTGAAGCACCATCGCGGAGCTGACCCAGGTCGCCGTGTGGTAAGTTCCAGAGTGCTGAGGCCGCCGACTCCAACATCGCGGAGCTGTCGTTGCTGGGGGTCCAGCCGAGGGTGGCGCTGACTTTGAACACTGCAGAGCCTGGAAACTTTCGCCGAGATCGCCAGTGTTGGAGCTTCGACCAGCACGGCCTGTGGACTTCGGGAGCCGCGGTCTCTGGTAGGAAGCGGCCGTTCCAGACACTCCAAGCCACTGAAGAGCGTTCCTCCGACGCCGGAGCTCCATCATCCGGCGAGAGGGCCAGAAACATCGGGCCGCCGTTGTGGCGAATGCGGAGGCTTCAAATAAGAGTGAACAAGAGGAGGAGGACTGGACTTTGCTGCCTTCCCTCACAATTGGGAACCATTGTGGGGGATGTTTTTTATGTTTAATGTTAAATTCTTCTTTAATATTGTGTTTTATTTTTATTGATGTGCTGCAAATGGCAACTCAAATTTCACTACACCAATTGGTGTATGTGACAATAAATGTCCTTTGTCTTTTGGAAGTCAGTGCCTGTGGTGGACCCAGCCGTCCATCAATTGTGTTTCTGATTGACTAGACCCTAAAAATGTTTATGAAAGGTCCTGACCCGAACCGTCACCCATTCCAGAGATGCTGCCTGCCCCACTGAGTTACTCCAGAATTGTGTGTCTATCTTGTGATGTACCGTTTATGATGAACCAATGTCCAATCTCCCTTTTATTGTTCCATATTAGTAGTCTAAAGACAGCCAAAATGTTTGACAGTGAATGTGTAAGATGTGCTGAGAAACCATTATGAATGTAACAAACATAGGTTTAAGGTGACTGGGGCAGAGCTTAAAGGAGATGTTAAATGATGAGTAACTCACTGTGATGTGCCGTTCTATATTCTATGCACTATGAAGATAGAATGGCTGCCAATAGGAGACTGCACTTTTTCCAAGAAATCACTGAAGATTCTTCTCTCTGTATTAGGACAGGAGGCCAACCTGACGCATGCCCTGGAGACAATGGAAAGTCGAAGAGGAATGTAATGAGATCAGTGTCAGAGTGCAGCTCCGGATAAGGAACAACAGTGCAGGAAGCTGTTTAATAACAAGGTGAGTGATCAAGTCTCTCTTTATGACACGGGAGGCCATCTGATCCATTGTGTCTGTGTCGCCTCTCACCGCAAGTCCATTCTGCCACTTATTTCAATGTGAGGGTTTTACTTATGAGGAGATGGTTCTACATCTAAATTTCTCCAATATGTATATGCAACTTGAATACTGATTTCAACTTTAAGTAGCCTGCATAATATCCAAGAAGAAACAGGTTAGACCAGGCTCAATTTCTCTCTCCTTGAAATTATTTACCTCTGGCTGTAAAATTGCCATGGCATGTAATTTCCATCAATCATGAAAAATCATACTTACAATTTAAAAATAAACACATGGGTTTAAAATCTGGCTTTTGTAACAAGTGGATAATGAAATTAAAAATTGAGCTTCACAAATTTGAAGCTTGGCTTCAAATATCTGAAATTACTTTGAAAGCTGCATCAGTAACTTGTACAAATCAATTAGAAACATCTAACTACTGCTCCTCGTAATGTGTTGCTAATGTCACTGGGGACAGAGACCTTCCTGTTTCAGCTAAAATTAATTGTAGAGGAAGCTACACATTAACATGCAGCAGTATTCATTGCATCTCACCAATCAGAGTTGTGATTTTTGCAAACACAAAATTGAAGTTTCTTGAAATAACTTAGCAATGCTATCGGCAAACAAGGCTTGAAGTACACAAGCAGAAACATCACATTTATTGATTTGATTACTCAATGGCTTTCTTTACTGGGAAATCATGTTCAGTATTAAATATCCTGATCTTCATGCTCACCTTTACAAGTTGGATACTTGGTAAGTGCCTCTTTCTGTATTTTCAACTTATCATCACAGTAATATTTGCTCTTGAAGCACTTTGAAATTATCTTTGAGATGCAAAGTAATGTTCATTTCTGCATGTCTTTTGTTCAGTCTAATCTGTCCATGTTTATAAATTAACAAAGCCTTTCTGCAAATGCAATTCAGTATGTTCTGTATCTGCAGCTCTTAATATGTCAGAGTGTTATCACTTAAACTATGGTCCCTTAAGCTCATCAATGTTGCTGGCATACAGCACTTAATATTTGGCTTAAGACAGAATTATACATTAAAATTATACATTTACCGAGTCCTTTGGCTACTCATAGTAAATCTGTCCAAACATAAAAACAGGAAGTTAGGGCAATAGGCATCTGGTCAGCTAGTTTTTGTGCAAAGAAGATATTTTCCTACTCTGGCTGGTCTAATAAATGTTTCCTGCAATTTAGCTGTTCAATACATTTCAGATTAAGTTTTTTCTAGGTTTCTTTATTTTCCAATATTGTAACTTTGGCCAGCCTATTTTGTTGAGACCCTTCTTTAGTCAGAGGGTAGTTAATCTGTGGAATTTAGAGAGTAGTTAATCATTGCCACAGTGAGCAATGGAGGCCAAGTCAGTTGATATTTTTAAGGCAGAGATTGGTAAATTCTTGATTAGAACGGGTGTCAAGGTTTATGGGGAGAAAGCAGGAAAATGGGATTAGGAGGCTGAGATCAGTCATGATTGAATGGCGGAGTAGACTCGATGGGCCGACTGGCCTCATTCGACTCCCATAACGTGTGAACTTGTGAGAAACAATGGGAAAATTGTCACTGCAGTGCTAAGCCAATTAAGTCCTTTCTAAATTGGAATTGCTGTTATAAAGTATATTGTAATTACTGCTATAATTACAATTACTGTTATAAAATCCCAGCCAACAACAACTGTAGTACAAATTCAAGAGAACAGTTTGAATTTTTGTATTCCAGTTATAGTATTGTCATCGAACATGACAACATTTTATACCCTGCACAAGAGATATTTTATTTATCTAACCATATATCAGTGATACTGCCAGCAGTTCTATGTGCATATGAGATGCGAGGTAGTGTTAATTTCTGCAGGTCTAATCTATCCTGTTCTATGTGCATGCAGCATGCTTCAGTGAATTACAGTATTTATTTCATCCCTGTGACACACTGACACATAAAGGTACTGGCTACATGGGAGTAACGCTAATGAGCATGAAACACATAATTGATATTCCGGTTGCAATTTTCTAGAACCAAAACATGTTTAGAAAATGGTACGTGCCTGGAATGAAGTTGCAAGCCTGAATCAAAGAGTTACCACATGCTTCAGTTTGACTCACAGAGCTATATTCTCATCTGATCTGCTGAGGGCAAATCCAGCAATGAAACTAGACCTTAAATCATATTGTAGACAAAAGTGCTGGAGAAACTCAGCGGGTGAGGCAGCATCTATGGAGCGAAGGATATAGGCAACGTTTCAGGCCGAAACCCTTCTCCAGACTTCTTCACACTACTCCACCTTGAATCATATTTAATGGATCCAGTAACTACCTTCTCAAAGGTTCTTTCTTCTTTCTTTGTGGGCTGTGCAAATATGGTGACCCATGCTCATGTGTGTTCATAGGGGCATAGGAAATTTTTCATCTGAATCCATTGCCTGTAAAGGGCATCACAATGGTACAGTTGCTGCCTCACAACGCTAGATACCTGTGTTCAATGATGACTATGAGTGCTGTCTGCGCAGGTTGCTTGTGCTCCCCGTGACCGCGTGGGTTTTCTCAGGGTGCTCTGGTTTCCTCCCACATTCCAAAGATGTGCAAATTTGCAGGTTAATTGGCTTGTGTAAATTGTCCCTTGTATGTAGGATAGATCTAGTGTGCAGGTGATTGTTAGTCAATGTGGACTCGGTTTGCCAAAGCGCCTGTTTGTGCGCTGTATCTCTAAACTAAACGATAGCTCCTGCTGTGGTCAGGTATCCCACACCAAAGTGTGCAAGGTGCACTGAACATGCAGTTTTGTGATTTAATTGTGCCCTTTCTTTATGCATTAGTTCAAAGGTTCATGGGATATTGTAGGCTGCATTTCCACGTTTTTCAGTCTTAAATTGTGCTTTCAAACAAGCAAGAAATTTAAGGTTACTTTTTTTTGTGATGCAAATTTAGATATTAGATGTTCATGGCACTATAGAGTAATCCCTTCTCTTGTTTTAATAATACCAATCAAAGTTTTTTTGCCTCCAAAAGGGCTGTACTTCTCACATCCAATAATTAGGGTAACTTACAACCCAACGGTATGAACTTTGAATTTTCCATTATTAGGTTTCTTCTCACTTAACCCCCACTCCAGACTACCCCCACCCCTCCTCACCTTTCACCCCACCCAGTCTTACCCACCCCTTCCGTCTCCTGTACCCCCACCTATTTCTCCCCTTCACCCAAACCCCCTCCTGCTATGCTCCACCCTCTTCCTTCACAATCCGCAACTCTTCAAATCTGTCTCACACCTTCCATTCTTATCTCTGGCCTTTGTTCCAACTATCTGCCCATCACCCCCCTCGCCAGCGTCAACCCACCTGCCATGTTTTGTCCTGCCTCTCCCCTATTCCAGCTTTCTTCACCCCCTCTGAAACTGTCTCTCAATATTAAATAATCTTCTTTGATTCCTATTCATTCATTTCTCACCCAATTGTTGAAGTGTGTGGATGATGGCTACAAGGATCTCTGGTTTTCTCCCAAAATACGTACAAGTTTGCAGGCTAATTGGCTTGGTATAATTGCAAATTGGCCCTCGTGAGTGTAGGATAGTGTTAGTGTACAGAGATCACTGGATAGCACAGACTTGGTGGGCCCACAGGCCTGTTTCCATGCTGTAACACAGTCTAGGGTATTAAAGAAGCAATTTAGCTTTTTTGTCCAAAAGATTTTTGACACATCTTTGTTTTCTTCCTATAAATGTTCAGCATAATTATTGATCCAGAATATGAAAAACATTTCAACATGAACACCTTACAATTGTAGCAAACAGGAAGAGGCCACAGTAGGAAAAAATAGATGCATTTACTGATTTGTAAATTTCTTAGTACTGGAAATGATAACAATTTCACTGCAGCTTTTTGAACCATGTTAGATTAGGTACAAGAAGGTGCCTCAAGTTACAGCTCAGTAAACAGTGATTTCTGTGCAAATGGACAGGAAGAAGCAGCAGATATCTCTGTGCAGCATGAGTTTAAAAAAGTTCCTGTCTGAACATAACTTCTTTGTGCATCTGTGATCTTGCATCACCACTTCTGCCCAAGAGACAACATTCTGTGGTCTCAGTGCAAACCTGAAGTGAGCTGACGATGTACCAGTACACACAGTAATGGAGCACCTGCTCTGTTTGAATCTGAAGAAGGATCTCGACCCGAAACATCTCCCATTCCTTCTCTCCAGAGATGCTGTCTGTCCCGCTGAGTTACTCCAGCTTTTTGTGTCTATCTTCGGTGTAAACCAGCATCTGCAGTTCCTTCCCACACACAGCAATGGAACTTTCCCTGATTCCCCACCCAATTGAAAAGTAGCCTAGAGACAACAGAGGGAATAAATTGTTTCACCTGTGATTAAACCTTGTCAGTAACTGAAGGAAATATTTGTTGACCATTGATACCTTAATGTGCTCACATTTAGAGAAACAACAAATTGCCGATGTTTTTTTTAACAAAAAGGGACCCAACTGGAAACATCATTTATCATGTTCTCCAGAGATGTTGCTTGACCCACTGAGTTACTCCAACACTGCGTTTTTTGTTGTACCCACTTTCAGCTTAATTGTGTCACATTGTCAACCAAGCCTCACATGAATTCCATCACTTGATCATGGATAAATTAGAAGGGGAAAATGTACAACTACCTACAACAATCACTCTCCAAGTTTACAGATCATCACAGATCACATCCCTGCATTGCCATGTTACCACATGTAATATATCAAATGCTAAACACTATCATGCATTCAGCACAAGTTTGCAGCATGATCAAAGTCACTCATTAAGCACTCATTAGCTAGTATTGTTATTTGACACCAACTTAATCATGCCTTCCCACTGGCCACTTGTTCTACAAAGGTATATATACTAGAGCAATATGGCTCTGGATCTGGTGAAGATCGCATCAAACCAGATCTCCACATCTGAGGAGCAATCTCTTGTTTTCAAGAGAGAGTTAGATTTAGCTCTTCGGGCTAAGGAAACCAAGGGATATGGGGAAAAGCTGGAACGGGATACTGATTTTGGACGATCAGCCATGATCATTTTGAATGGTGGTGTTGGACCTGCTATGTTTCTATGTTTCTTTGTTTCCTCCCATCAACCCCTCCTCTGCACCACACTGCTCCCAACTAATGTTCCTTCTCCTGGGTAATATTTCTTACCCTCGCTCTTCCTCCACCCACACCACCCAGGCTCCATCCAGAGCCCCATTTACACCTCCACACCCCCCCCCCCCCCCCCCCCCCCCACCACCACCACCTCCACAATGTCATCCTCTTGCCATCCCCAGCACCCAAAAGGACCTTGACTTGGTATTTTCCCCCTGATCTTCCATAACGGATGAAGGAAAAATGCAACAGGCTGTAATGTGGCTGCAATTTGTAAGTACTTCATGCAATTACACTGTAAATCCTTGTAATGCCACCAAAGAATTTCCTAAATTAAAGACATAAAATGTTGTAAATTCTCAAGAGATGTGCGAATGTCTGTGCAAAGTGAAGCAAGAGTTAACATTTCAGGTTGAAAACCTCCTAATAGATCTAGGAAAAGTTAGAAGTATGTTTTTTTGCAGAGAGAGAGAGAATGACAAAGAACAAATGGGGTGGAGAAGAAAGTCCCCTTCACCTTGGCTAAACTTGAACAACCCCCACGGGCAACATAGTGGCGCAGCAGTAGAGTTGCTGCCTTACAGCACCAGAGACACGGGTTCATTCCTGACCACGGGCGCTGTCTGTACAGAGTTTGTACGTTCTCCCCGTGACCTGCTTGGGTTTTCTCTGGCAGCTCCGGTTTCCTCCCACACTCCAATGACGTACAGGTTTGTAGGTTAATTGGTTTGGTATAATTGGAAATTGTCCCCAGTCTGTGTAGGATGTGTTAGTATGCGGGGATCTAATTAGTATGCAGGGATCTCTGGTCGGTGCAGACTCGGTGCCAAAGGGCCTGTTTCCATGCTGTATCTCTAAACTAAATAAAACATGAAATCCATTCACTTTCTCCACAGCAAATGTTTAGTTACAGGTACGCACATGGATCCAAGCTACAATGCTCTTTTGTAGGGTGTGGGGAAAATGCCCTTTCTTTCTCGATCCCCCTCTTTCACCACTTTCCCAGTACATTGATGATTATATTAGCGCTGCTTTGAACTCTTGTACAGAACTTGAAAGTTTAATTGTCATTGTTGCTAACCTCAACAATTATTGCTCTCACTTTCGCAAGGTTCCTTGCTCAGATTTCCTTTCCCTTTCTTCACCTCTGGTCCTCCACTTCAGGATTACTTAGTGACTAATATCCGTTGCAAGTCCATATGACTCTTGTCCCTAGTGTGTAGGGCAGTGCTGGTGTACAGGGTGATTGCTGGCCGGCATGGATTCGGTGGGCCAATGGGCTTGTTTCCATGTAGTATCCTTAAAGTCCAAAGCCTAAAAGTCTAATTAGTTTAGTCACCAATAATGTGTGAAAATCTGGTGATGTCAAGTCGACTTTGATTACATTAAATCATTGCAGGAAAGAAATACATGTGTATTGTCTGTTTTGCTTTCAGGTGCGTTCTGTGGGGAGCAGAAGGTCAGTTACTCTGAGCCGTACCGTGCCGTTATCAAAGGAAACAATGTGACTCTGCGGTGTTCCTTTGACAACTTGCCTAATGACCACAAGTGCAACATCAAATGGTATAAAGACGGACAAACCCCTACTGAATTGAGAGGCACAACGATAAACAACTGTGTAGCCTGGCTGAGAATTATCAATGCAAAAAAATTTCATTCAGGAATTTACTACTGCAAATTGCAAACAGACACCAAATCGATAGTCCAGTGTGCGGCAGAAGTGGGCGTGCAACCAAGTAAGTAAAAGCAATAACCTATGAGGATGATCACCTGCTGTGTTAACACTTTTAGAATACACATCTTTGAGTTCATATTTTTTTCTTTCATAACTCGTGCATATTCCAACATCTGCAGTTTTATTTGTTTTCCATGAATTCCTCTTTATTTTTAGTTTAGTTTAGTTTGAGAGACAGTGCGGAAACAGGCCCTTTGGCCCACCGAGGCTGCGCTGGCCAGCGATCCCTGTACACTAGCACTATCCTACACACTAGGGACAATTTACAATTTTAACAAAGCCAGTTAACCTACAAACCTGCATGTTTTAGAGTGTGGGAGGAAACCAGAACACCCGGAGAAAGCCCACGCGGTCGCAGGGAGAATGTGCAAACTCCGTACAGACAGCGCCTAGGTGCTACATTTTCAGGGAAACTACTTGAGGAGATCTCGAGTGTGCTCTCGTAATATTGGCCAAATTAAAGGAGATGCCAGACCACCAGTTGCTGGAAAATTCGTGGCGGGCCTGTATCATCACCAATGGTTAGATTAGAGTAAAACTGCAATTCAGGCAAAACCCTTGTGGTGATGCTGTTCAATGTAAATTGAAAATAGCAATGAAAATGTGCAAATTGGGATAAAGTAAAGTACAACTGGACTGTGTCACCCTCATTTTCAAGGTGAAGATTTTGGTCGGCAGCACAGGCTGTTGTAGCAACCACAGTCCCCATTGTTTGGCAATCACGATTGTTGAGTGTCGTTTGCCTCCTCCTCTCAACACACCAGCCCCCATTGCACCACTCCCTGTAAATTCAAGGATTTCATTTAAACTCACCTGGTTCACAAGGAATTTCATGACATCACTGTGTAACCTTTTTTTTAGCAGGCAAAATTATTGTATGTTCAGTATCAAATCCAACAGTTGAGAAAATCTCCCAGTCAAATTTGATGGATTAACACCAGGGTTTAAATTCAAGAGAGTTAGATAGAGCTCTAGGGGCTAGTGGAGTCAAGGGATATGGGGAGAAGGCAGGCACGGGTTATTGATAGGGGACATGATCACAATGAATGGCGGTGCTGGCTGGAAGGGCCGAATGGCCTCCTCCCGCACCTATTTTTTATGTAACTAGTCCAGCTGACTCGGGATGTTGGTGGTGCTCAGATGGCAGATTGGACAACTATTGGATTTTACTGCCTTTGATACTCAAACACATTTAAAACATGTTTTCATTTTGATTTGATTTCAAAAATACAGCTTATAAACAGGCCCTTCAGCCCATCAAATACATGCCAACCATCAGTCATTTGTTCACACTAGTTATATGTTATCCCACTTTAGTATCTACCCCATGCATACAGGAGGCAATTTACAGAGGCCCATTAACCTACACAACCACACATCTTGGGGATGTGGGAAGAAACAGAGGCACTGGAAGAAATCCATGCAGTTACAGGGAGAACGTGCAAACTCCACACAGACAGCACCCGAGGTCAGGATCGAACCTGGGTCACTGCCACTGTGAGGCAGGGACTCTAGTAGTACTGGAATAAATTATCCAGCAAACCCTCTAAAGTTAAGGAAGGTTAGGGAAAGAAAGCTCTGGCGAATTTAGAGTCTGCAGGAAATGCAGTTCAATAAATTTAATGGGAGTATGGGAAACAGATTCTGAATGAAATTAAACAGAAGTTTAAAAGAGGTATGTGAAGTGTGTGTCTGCAATGAGTTTATAGGGATTGCTCAAATTATGTCCCAGTAGTTTAAAATGAGTGCAGGATTGAGTGCCCTGGTGAATTTAGAAGGAGGTGAGGAAAGGGGCACTTTAAAGGGGGTGAGTTTAAAGAGGATGATAGGAACATCACGTTACAAGCCAGATGCCAAACCAGTGAAATTTCCAAATAGGCAGATAATTAGACGTCTAGTTTAGTTATGGCGTCACTAAATTATGTCAGGAAAATAAAATCTGAGCCATTATTCCAACACCTTCGAACCTTCGAACAAAACAGTACAATCAGAAAATTTTCCATTGAAAAGTATTGCTTTCACTCTCATTTACTGTTTACTTTGCGCCTCAGCTGAGAAGGAAATTGCAACCAGATAGATTAGATCTGTGCCCTTGAGAGCAACAAAAATTGTAGACATTGTCAATCTGCAAACTAAAACAAACAATACTGAAAAATGCAGTTCAGGCAGAGAGAGAATTAAGATTAACAGTCATAGTCACACAGCGTGGAAACATGACCTTCAGCCCAACTTGTCCACGCTGACCAACATCTCCCATCTACACAAGTCCCACCAACCTGCATTTGGCCCATATCCCACTAAACCTGCCCTATCCATGTACATGTCTAATTGTTTCTTAAATATTGCAATAGTCCCTGCTTTAACTACTTCATCTGGCAGCTCGTTCCACACCCACCCCCCTTTGTATGAAAAAGTTATCCCTCAGGTTCCTATGAAATCTTTCCCCCCCTCACCTTAAACCTATGTCCTCTGGTTCTCTATTCCCCTACTCTGGGAAAGAGACTTTGTGCTTCTACCCAATATATTCCTCTAATGACTTTATTCACCCCTAATCTCCTGCACTCCAAGGAATAGAGTTCTAGCCTGCTCAGACCCTCAAGCCCTAGCAACATCCTCATAAATCTGGAGGAAGGAACTGCAGATGCTTGTACAAACCGAAGATAGGCATAGAAAGCTGGAGTAACTCAGCGGGACAAGCAGCATCTCTGGAAAGAAGGAAGGTGATATTTTGGGTTGAGACCCTTCTTCAGACTTCTTCAGACTCACTGTACTTCACAGTGCGATAACATTTTGACTGAACCAAGAAAAAGTTCATGCTTGAGGCTCAGCTGTTCAGTTGTGATTATGAAAGAAGCCTTAATTTTCATTTCCTCTGCCTTCAAGATCAACTGCTTTCATGGCGGGCAGATGATATGCCCCTGTCCCACTTAGGAAACCTGAACGGAAACCTCTGGAGACTTTGTGCCCCACCCAAGGTTTCCGTGCGGTTCCCGGAGGTTGCAGGTGGTTGCCGGAGGTTGCAGGTAGTGGAAGCCGGTAGGGAGACTGACAAAAATCTCCGGGAACCACACGGAAACTTTGGGTGGGGCGCAAAGTCTCCAGAGGTTTCCGTTCAGGTTTCCTAAGTGGAACAGGGGCATAACGATTGAAATCAACTGAATTGAACATCAAACTCGTTATCAAATCTAGGTTTTTACCTTGCTAATTTTGTAATCTTTAATGTTTGTGATCTGCTTCAATACGTTTGCCCTAGCAAGTCTGTGCATTACGGGAAAGTTTAGGGACCATTTTTAAATTGGGTATTAAATTATCAGGAGGGAGCCTACTTTAGGAAGAAGGAAGCACAGAAACATAGAAAATAGGTGCAGGAGGAGGCCATTCGGTCCTTCGAGCCAGCACCGCCATTCATTGTGATCATGGCTGATCGTCCCCAATCAATAAACCGTGCCTGCCTTCTCCCCATATCCCTTGATTCCACTAGCCCCTAGAGCTCTATCTAACTCTCTCTTAAAACCATCCAGTGATTTGGTCTCCACTGCCCTCTGTGGCAAGGAATTCCACAAATTCACAACTCTGGGTGAAAAAGTTTTTTCTCACCTCAGTCTTAAATGGCCTCCCCTTTATTCTAACACTGTGGCCCCTGATTCTGGACTCGCCCAACATTGGGAAACATTTTCCTGCATCTAGCTTGTCCAGTCCTTTTATAATTTTATACGTTTCTGTAAGATCCTGGAAGATTCTATAAGAAGCAGTTAGAATGCTTTTTGATTTAAATCATTGTGCTTGAACTACTAAAGAATCAATTTGGGAGGATCTGGATTGTTGATGGGTTGGTGATATAGATGGGAGGCCATTCCCAAATTGAATTGAATTGCATGGGGATCAGGAGCACAGCCACTAATTGTTGAGTTATTATAATTGGCCATGCACAACACTAGAATGGGATAAATGCAGTAATCTCAGAGAGTTGCAGTACTGAGGGAAGGAACTGAGACAGGGACATTACAGACCAAACTGCAAAATAAAGACAACACAATCAAGGCCAATGAAGGTCTGTGTTCATTGGGAATGGACAAATTTAACTTGATCCTAGATTAGGATGTGAGATACAGAGATTAATGGTGAGGTCAGCCAGAAGGGATTTTGATTAGGCAGATCAAACAAATACACAAACATGAATGAGAGTTTCAGTAGAAGGCGAGTTGAAATAAAGTCAAAGATGAAGTATGTTATGCAGGCAGAGATAAGTGAAATAGATGAGAACAATTAAGAAAGCAAATGGCATTTTGTAGGTTATTTTGACAAGAGTACAACTTGTATTGATGTCAGTATTAACTAATTACATTAACATTTGAAGTCAATCTAGTTTAAGATAGACTTTGGTGCAGGTGTCTTACTTTATTTTCAAACATTGGGTGAGAAAGCAAAGAAACTCCAAAGTAATTTATGTCTCCATGTAGTTCCCTTCCATTTCCCATCTAACATCGAAAAAGAAAGTGTCACTTTGGTAGTGAGCCATAACACTCTGGCATTGCCTGACTGGCACTGGGGTGAAGGAGACATTAGATCTTGGCATAAGGGTACAAGGTCACTTAATAGGAGTAAGAGTATATTTTTTAAAATAGGCACTAATGTTAAAGTTCAATTGTGGGTGGATGGAATTGACAGGACAAGAAAATCGTATGATGTTGCCTATACCACACCTGCAGTGCTGTGCAAAGCTCATGTCTCCATCTTATAAATAAAAGATATTGAGGTACCAGAAAGTAAATTGAGGCTTTCCACTTTAAGCAGACTGGAGCGCATTTCCCTTGAAGAAGAACATGGTAACAAGATGATGGAACACCATCAAACACATTATAATTCAATGCGTTTAGTTTTGAGATGCAGCGTGAAAAGAGGCCCTTCGGCCCACCAGGTCCACGCCGACCGCATAAATACTATCCCACACACATTAGGGACAATTTATTTTACAGTTTACCAAGCAAATTAACCTACAAACCTGTACGTCTTTGGAATGTGGGAGGAAATTGAAGATCTCTGAGAAAAGGACTGGACAAGCTAGATGCAGGAAATAAAAATCCCAATGTTGGAGGAGTCTAGAACCGGGGGCAACCGTCTGAGAATAAAGGGGAGGCCATTTAAAACAATGAGAAAAAACGTTTTCACCCAGTTGTGAATTTGTGGAATCCTCTGCCACAGATTGGGCTCTTGGGGCTAGCGGAATCAAGGGGTATGGGGAAAAGGCAGGCACGGGTTACTGATTGTGGGTGATCAGTCATGATCACAATGAATGGCGGTGCTGGCTCAAAGGGCCGAATGGCCTCCTCCTGCACCTATTTTCCATGTTTCTATTATTCTATTAAAACCCACCCAGGTCACAGGGAGAACGTACAAACTCTGTACAGCCGGCACCCGTAGTCGGGATCGAACTTGTGTCACCGGCTCTGCAAGTGCAGTAAGGCAGCAACTCCACCACTGCTCCACCGTGCCGCCCAGGATAAACTAGATAAACATGAACAGAAAGATACGATTGGGTTACAAAGGGGGGTGGTGGAAAGAGGCTTCAGTGCAGTATAAATGCCAACATTGTCCATTTGGATGGCTAGTTTCTGTGCTAGAAGTTTTATGTAATTTCCCTTCATTCCGCCACTATAAATTCACGGAGCATAGATTTCTGAGCCTTTCTTTCTTTACCTGTCAGGTAAATTCTGTCCATGGATGGTTGGGTAGGGACCGAATGTACACTTCTTTTAGCTTCATTCATCATTTCAATTGCATTTTTCATGTAACAATGACAATATCAGAGAGAAAATGTTCTTAGAAGTCCATTAATTGAGAGATTATTGGGTTTAGAAATGAACACGGGGAAAAATCCAAAAAGACCCAGTAGTTTAGTTTAGAAATACAGCCTGGAAACAGGCCCTTCGGTCCACTGTACCAGAAGGGCTTGTTTCCAGCTGTCGACCAGCATCACCCATACAACTAGTTCCATCCCACACATTAAGGACAATTTAAAGAAGTCAATTAATCTACAAACATGCAAACATCTTTAAAATGTGGGAGGAAACCGCTGCACCCGGAAGAATCCCATGCGGTCACAGGGAGAACATACAAACAGCACTAATAATCAGGATTGTCCCTGGATCTCTGGCGCTGTAAGGCAGCAACACTACTGTGTCATCCACAATTACATCTGCACTGCATAAATTACCATAAAGAGAAACATTAGTAAGGTTAATGACATGTTAATCAAAATGGAAGGGAACATTTGATAAATAAATAATCTAAAGATATAAATAGAACTGAAGACAGCATCGTACGTGACAGATGTGGAAATGTTTCTCCATTAATCTGATTTGAATATTCATGCGAATACACATGAAATGTTTAAATATGATGAACTGTTGAATAATAAGATATCTTATCATACTACATAAAGTGACTATAATAATCAGGCAAATCCATCCCATCTGCTTTCACTAGGGGAGTATTAACATAATTTATAGATGGAAAAAGGCATTGACCCAAACATTGACGGGTTTCTCCTTCCACAGATGCTGTTGGACTGGTTGTGTTCTTCCAGCATTTCTGTTTTTGTTGTATTTATTTAGCAATGTATACATCCCTAAGCAACACACAGTCATGGAATAATTTTCGCAAATGGAGCCGTGAACTGCATGGTCCCACAAATGTGAATGATCTCAGTTTATCAGATTGGTTTTGAAAGGTAAATGAGAAGGGAATAGTACTGGAAATCTGAATTGAAAACAGAAAATTCTAGAGATACTCAGCAAGTCAGGCAGGATCCGTAGAGAAAGAAACAGCTAATGTTCAGAATGATTAACTTCCATTTGTACCAATGGATAAATATTAATCAAAGAACATAGAACATTGAACAGTACAGCACTGGGGACAGCACAGTGGTGCAACGGTAGAGTTGCTGCCTCACAGCACCGAAACCCGGGTTCAATCCTGACTACGGGTGACTGAATGAATGAATGCTTTATTTTCACATGTGACAAGTCACAGTGAAATTCCTTGCTATTACATGGGTATGCAAATAGGCGCCACAAAAAGAGCGTCCTCACTGCCATGTGGTCCATTTTCGTCTGCTGGGTGGCATCCTCATTGACCACCACACTGACCTCCCTACTATCGCTGCCAGATCCCCTCGTGACATCTCCGTGGCATCGAGCCAGGGGCCGCACGTGGGCTCCGCTAACCTATGCTCCGCTGGCCACGGGCTCCGTCAACGTTGGGCTCCTGCTCCGGCCGAGGCTTCTCTGCGGCCTCTTGGGAGACATCTGCATCACCTCCGTGAGGCTCCATTGACTGCCAGGCTCACCGCCACCGGAGCCAACGGAGCCAGACCAAGCAAAAGGCTCTTGAAGCCTGCTCTACCATTTATCAAGATTATGGTTGAACATCCATCTCAACACCATCTTTCCCGATTACCCACCACATCCCTTGATTCTGTCAATATCCAAATCAGTGAAGGATAAAACTCTGTTCTGAATGAATTTCTGTGTTAGCCTCCACAGTCCTACACATGATGCACAATCCACTGAATGAAGCCATAACTTAGACTATGTTCAGACTGTGTGTCTTGGTACTAGACTCATCAACCAGGATACACAGTTTCATGAATCCAGCCTGACAAGCATTTTGTGAGTTGCAATGACATTTCATCCAATTCTTCTAAACTCCAGTGAATACTCCAGACCTTACCAATTGAATCTCTCTTCATCGATGTTCAGGCATGGAATGCTGAGGCTCTATAAGGCACAGGTCAGACCGCATTTGGAGTATTGTGAGCAATTTTGGACCCCATTTCTGAGGAAGAAGGTATTGGCATTGGAAAGGGTCCGGAGGAGGTTTACGAGAATGAACCCAGGGATGATTGGGTTAACATATGATGAGCGTTTGATGGCACTGGAACTGTACTCGCTGGAGTTTAGAAGGATAAGGTGGGACCTCATTGTAACTTACCGAATAGTGAAAGGCTCGGATAGAGAGGATGTTTCCACTAGTGGGAGAGTCTAGGATCAGAGATCACAGCCTCAGAATAAAAGGACATACTGTTAGACAGGAAATGAGGAGGAATTTCTTTAGTCTGAGGATGGTGAATCTGTGGAATATATTGCCACAGAAGGCCGTGGAGGCTGTCATTGGGTATTTTTAAGGCAAAGATTAACAGATTCTTGATTAGTGAGGATGTCAGGAGTTATGGGGAGAAGGCAGGAAAATGGGGTTGAGAGGGAGAGATAGATCAGCTATGAATGAATGAATGGTGGAGTAGACTTGATGGGCCGAATCGCCTATTTCAGCCCCTATGACTTATGAACTCATTCAGCAAACCTGCCATCCCTGGAACCAGTCGAGTGAACTTTCACTCCACTCCCTTGATTGCAAATGCATTCCTTCTGGAGACCAAACCTGTACTTTAGTTGCAGTCTCACCAATATTGTGCAGCATGACTTCATTACTTCTGTACTCAAAGACATCATCTATTTCCATTATCGCTGGTTGGACCACCATGCTCACTTTCTATAACTTGTGTGCAAGAACTCCGTGGTGCTATTGAACATTAATCTTTCACTAATTACAAAGTACTTTTCTGTTTTGTGCACCTAAGTGGGTGATTTCAGAATGTTTTCACATTAGTTCTACCAGCCATGTTGTTTGTTCACTGACTCACTTTGTTCAAACTGGCATTCTGAGATTTGCTTCAGGATTTACTTTGTTTTTAGAATGAATGTGGATGGAGGGCACAGGTCGAGTACAGTGACATCAATCAACATGCAACCCCCCCCTGTTGGACAAATCTCTAGGGAAATGTTTCTGTGGATGAAACTCTCACAAACAGCATGGTTTTAGTACATTGAGGTAGAGTTTCGTGCATTGAAGAAAGGTTTAGAGGGATATGTGTAAATCACAGGCAGGTGGGAGTAGTGTAGATGTGGCATCCTGATTGGCATGGGCAAGTTGAGCCAGAGGGCCTGTTTCTGTGCTGTATGTCTAGAATTATTTCTGTCATGCATTATCTAACAAAAATACTCATGACAGAACTTCAATAAATAGAAGCAAACCTTTAGTGATCAGTTGTAACTCCCACACGAAACAAGAACATTTGGATGGAAGTCGATGGAGTCAGTTTTTTCTTGACATGTAACTAAATGAAATACAATGTTCACTATAAAGGGCCTGTCTCACATAAGGGCCTGTCCCACTGTACGAGGTATTTCATGAGTTCTCCCGAGTTCTCCCTGATTCGAGCTCGTGTAATGTACGTAGCAGGTACACAGGAGCTCGTGGATGTCACGTAGAGGCTCGTACCAAGTAACGGTAGGTACTCGGGAAATCTGGTAAACTCGTGACGATTTTTCAACACTGTGAAAAATGTCCACGAGTAAAAAAATACTTGCGATGAAAAAAATGGTCACTTTTTACTCGTACGAGTCCCTACGTACCTGCTACGTACATTACACGAGCTCGAATCAGGGGAGAACTCGGGAGAACTCTTGAATTACCTTGTACAGTGGGACAGGCCCTTTAGGCAACTACAGGCGACTACAGGCAACTAGGCTGTCGCCACATGGTTGCCGGGGTGGCGACTGTATGATCTCCTCAGTCGCCCAAAGAGTCGTCGTAGAGTCATTCCAGTGGAGCTTAAATGCAAATATGCTCGAGTAAGGTACAGTCCCTACAGAAATTACAACCTGCCTGGACTGACCTAGAATCAAAGACCGCAAAGATGGCTAGGTCATAAGTTCACAAGGTCATGTGATACCAGGTGTCATTAGGCTTCAGCCCATCGCAAATATGCCATTCTATCATGGTGATCTACCTCTCCCCCTACAGAAATTACAACCTGCCCCCATTACCCCGGAATCAAAGATTTGACTCCAGAACACTTTGGTAAATAAGCAGAAGGTCCCTTGTAATTCAACCCATCGAAGCAGGAACGGCAGATGCTGGTGAAGTAGACACGGACTAGACACAAAGTGCCTAGCCGTCAGCATTTTCAGGGGGCCTCTCTGGGGGGGAGGGATTGGGTGGGCGTTCGGGTTTTGTCTGGATTAAGGAGGTGCTCGACCCCAGTTGCTTGAAAATTGTTCCAGGATGGACCTGTCCCACTGAGTTGAAAACAAAAGTTTCTTCCAAAACATTACAAGAAAAGCAGGACGGCCCACAATAGTTTTACTCAGTTAGGGCCTTCTCACCATCACACCCAGTTATCTATAGCCAGCTAGCTCATATTCGTAAGGAAATAGAATTTCAATTGTTGCATGGAGTCTGTGCCAGGTCTTAGCGTAATCCCATCAAACTCACTCCACAATTTATTTCCTACTCACCTGCTCATCTACTCCTCTCTAGTCACAGGGAGCACGTGCAAACTCCACACAAACAGCACCTGAGGTCAGGATAGAGCCCAGATTGCTGGAGCTGTGTGATGACTGTTCTACCGTGATGCTGCCCGTGTGCCTGGCAGAGTTCAGTGGCAGATGTGCCGGCTGCAACTTGTCAGCAGGTTTGGGACTTCTGCATTCAGATGCAATGGTGGCTGAGACCACAGCTCCCTGGCATCTAGACAGTCACATAGAAACATAGACAATAGGTGCAGGAGTAGGCCATTTGGCCCTTCGAGCCTGCACCGCCATTCAATATGATCATGGCTGATCACGTGCCAGTGTTCACCACAGAATTGACAGCTTTCCACAGCAATGATTATCACAGATCCATACATTGAGATCCTGAGATGCTTATCTAATATGTATCTAAGTGCTGATGTACAGTGATACCTCTGTCATGGAGTGTGGAAACAGGCCCTTCGGCCCAACTTCCCCAACCAGCCAACATGTCCCAGCTACACTAGTCCCACCTACCTGCGTTTATAGAGTCAAATACTTGTACTGAACTGTATACAAAAATAAATTTCACTGTACCTTGGTACATATGACAAATAAAGGAATAAACAAAAAAGTACCATACCATTTAATATTGGAAGTATTCATTTTCTGCTCAAGTCCAACCCAGGCATTTATTTCAACTGTCGAAGGTGTGAACTTACAATTCAGAAAAGGACAAATAAGTTATGAAAATCATTCTTATTCTTTACAGAACAACCAGACAAAACAGGATAATGATGAAAATGAGGCTTACCATATGTATGAGGTATGAAACAAGGGGGGTATTTTACATCTCAGCAACAATGTCGATTCTATTCATATGAATGTTATTTATGCTATTAAAATCAGCATGAACATTTTTATCAGTTGCACTAAGCATGGGTCATGGGACAACCTGTGGATTTGATTTTTAACCAGATCATCCTGTAGAAATCGCAGCCTGGCAGTTGGAAACAAAAGTTGGAAACTAGAACATTAATAAATGACGCATCCATAGTTTTTTGAGTAGGCAAATGAATACCAATCATCTTCCCACCATCACCCTCAGCTAGCTTCCATATTCGTAAGGAATCCATAGAATCTCTCCTTGCATCCCATGGAGAGCAGTGCCAGGTGAAAGCGTAAATCCCTTCTGAAATCCATGTGTACAACATCTGCATTCTCCTATCAACCTTTTTGGTCACGTCTTCAAAATCACATTTGTGAGACACGACCTCCCATGTACAAAACCATGTTGACTATCCCTAATCAGCCCTTGTCCGTCCAAATGCCTGTATAACCTATCCCTCAGAATACTCTCCAGTAACTTACCAACTACAGATATTAAGCTCACTGTGTTCCTATTGTGATGCCAGCATGTGTGCCCTGGCAGAGTTCAGTGCAGATGTGCCGAGGCACAATCAGCAGGTTTGGGACTTCTGCATTCAGATGGCAATGGTGTATGAGACCACAGCTCCCAGGGCATCTAGACAGTCACATAGAACCATATAAAATAGGTGCAGGAGTAGGCCATTCGACCCTTCGAGCCTGCACCGCCATCTCCCCAAGTCCCATATACATGGCTGATCACGTGCCAGTGTTCCCCACAGAATTGACTAGCCAATTTATTTTTAAAGATAATGATCATCACAGCCTCCATACATTCACTGGAAGATCCTGACATGCTTATCTAATATGAGTATCTAAGTTCCCCCTGATGTACCCTGAACTTCTGTCATGGAGTGTGGAAACAGGCCCTGAATCTTCCCTACTCTCAGTGGGAAAAGCTTTTCCACGTCAACTCTGTCCAGCTACACTATCCCTCTCATCATTTTAAAAACCTTATCAAGTCCCCCCTTAACTGTACTGAACTGTATACAAAAATAAATTTTCAACTGTACTTGGTACATATGACAAAAAAAGGAATATTCTACAAAAAAGTACCATTTTGTTGACATCCTTTAATATTGGAAGTATTCATCTTCCATGCTCAAGTCCAACCAAGGCATTGTGTTTTAACAACTGTCGAAGGTGTGAACTCACAGTTCTGATTTATAAAGGACAAATAACATGAAAATCTTTCTTATTCCCTTTACAGAATTCCACTTTCAGAGGATAATGATGAAAATGAGGCCCAGATACCATATGTTCACCTAGGTATGAAACAAGGGGGGTATTTACCATCTACGCAACAATGTCGATTTATTCTTATGATGTGTTCACACTTATCATGCTATTAAAATCAGCATGAACATTTTTCAGTTGCACTAAGCATGGGTCTCTGGGACAGACTTTGAAACTCTACTTCATTACCCGCAAATCGCCACCTATCTTAGTATCATCTGGAATCTAGAACCACATTTTTTAAGAAGCATCATCAATAAACATGTGAGTTGCAAACAATAGAAATGTATCCCTTCCACCCCACCCTCAGCTTCCCTCCATGATGACAACCATTTACTATCCATCTCCCAGCAGCTCTGTTGAATCCATCTTGCATCCCATGCCATACCCAACCAGCTTACCATGTGAAAACTTGTCGAATGTCCTTGCTGAAATCCATGTGTACAACATCTGCAGCTCTGCCCTCATCAACCTTTTTGGTCACGTCTTCAAAATCACATTTGTGAGACACGACCTCCCATGTACAAAACCATGTTGACTATCCCTAATCAGCCCTTGTCCGTCCAAAATGCCTGTATATATTATCCCTCAGAATACTCTCCATTAATTTGCCCACCATTGACGTCAAACTAACAGGTCTATAATTAAGGTTTACTCTTGCCCCCTTTTTCCCAATGGAACATTATCTCGTTACGCGCTTCTTGCATAGAATGACACAACATTTCTGCCATAGCCCCTGTATTCCGGCACCTCTCTCTGTATCTCCCATTCAGCCACATTGAATTTGCTACTCCACCAGGGCTACCCAACCAATGTCCTCTCTAGTTTCCCACAATGTCCTCGGATATATCTGATCATGCCCTGGAGATGTGTTTACCTTCATACACGATAGTACCTTCAGTACTTCTTCGACGGTAACACTGACTGCTCTCAAGACACTCCCATTGACTGCCCCAAGTTTCTACATCCTGCTGTCTTTCTCCTCAGTAAATACAGAGGAGAAATACTCATTGGGGACCTTGCCCATCTCCCGTGGCGCCACACAGAGGTGACCGCTTTGATTCCTGGGAGGTCCCGGTCTCTCTCTAGTTACCCTTTTCCCCCTTATGTATTTATAAAATATTTTGGGATTGTCCTTAATGCTTCCCGCCAGAGCTGTCTCCTGACCCCTTTTTGTCCTTCTGATTTCCTTTTTCAGTTTACACTTTTGTTCCCAAAACTCCTCCAGGAATGCACTTGATCCCAGCTGCCTACACCTGTCCGGTGCATCTTTGTTTTTGACCAATACCTCAATTTCCCTCATCCTTTTTCCTTACGTTTGCCTGCTTTGCCCTTCACTCTAACAGGAACGTACTGTACATATCCTGAGCTTTTGTCAGCATACTTTTAAAAACAGGAGTGTTAATATTTGACAAATTTTCAGAACCTTTAAGAAAATTGGGACAAACATGTGCAAATGGGAATGTCCTACAAGGGGCATCTTGGTCATCCTGGATAAGTTGGGCCAGAGGGCCTGTTTCCATGCTGTGTGAGTCTATGACTCTATTTTCTCCCTCTGCCTCTAGTCATCCTCAACCCTGATATGGAAAAACATTATTAGAAACATAGAAACATAGAAAATAGGTGCAGGAGGAGTCCATCGGCCCTTCGAGCCAGCACCGCCATTTATTGTGATCATGGCTGATCGTCCCAAATCAATAACCCGTGCCTGCCTTCTCCCCATATCCCTTGATTCCACTAGAGCTCTATCTAACTCTCTCTTAAATCCATCTAGTGATTTGGCCTCCACTGCCCTCTGTGACAGGGAATTCCACAAATTCACAACTCTCTGGGTGAAAAAGTTTTTTCTCACCTCAGTCTTAAATGGCTTCCTCGTCCAGGGACTGTGGCCCCTGGTTCTGGACTCGCCCAACATTGGGAACATTGGTTTTTCAACATCATTGGTCAATGTGCTGGAACTCTTCACTTAGCAATACTGATGGACATACTTCAGCTCACTGACTGAAGCAGTGCAGGAAGATGGCTCATCATCCCATCCTCTTCTCAGCAATTGAGGATGGGCAATAAATGATAGTGGTGTAACCATATTCACATTCTATGCATGTATAGATAAAACCAAAGTTTGCTCCTTATTGCATGAAGCATTATGGAACAGTAATAAATCATGACTGTAATGATCATCATTGAAAACATTAGCGACGAAGTGGAGCTGGTTTCTGATGGGAACGGTGATGGACGCACCACACATCTCTGTCCTCCAGTACCTGCAGACTTCCACTGCTGGAAGGATAGGATGTTGGTGTGTGTGCTTTATCATCATTCCTTATAATGCAATGTACCACAGTGATCGCAACTTCTACTGAAGTGTGGATGGACGTTGGCTCGCTAGAAGCCCATCTGCCCTTTGACAGATCTAGTTTTTGGTCCTGCTGGGGGCCCACAGCCCCCTCCTCACCTGGCAAACCAGGTGGGGGAGACGGTTTAGTCGCCGGCTATCCGACCATGGACCAGGTCGCACGGGATTACATGGTACCCGTGGCGGGGGGAACTCCCCCCGACCTGACGGTGAGAAATCTAACATGTAAAGCTAGTTTTAAAGGAGATGTAAAACTCCAAACATTTCACAGTTGTTTTTGAACAAAAGCTGGCCACCAACACAGGTGAAAGGTTGTGTTGTTTAAACTACTGCCAATCAACAGAAGAACATTTCAGAATAACAATTAACACTTTATTGACCTGACACTCTAAATAAATTAGCCTTGTCTTAAAGAGATACAGGTTCATTACATTTAATTTCATTGTACCAACAGAACAATCCATCAAGTACTGCACAAGTATAATATATATATATCCATTTAAAATAGGAAGAATATCAGTTATAATTAGTTAATTAATATAGTTATAATTTATTTGTTTGTCTTTATAAGACAGCATGAATATCGGTAAATATCTAACCATCATTTGTGATGCACCTGTATTTTCTGCACATTAACTGATTCAAGATTTCCCAATTATGTAAACTTTATGTCATAATGCTGGATAATGTAAATACTGGTGTGAATTACATCACTAAAGCATTGATGGAGTCACAGCTCTGCAAAACTAAGAGCTGATTTCTCAGTCAGGGCTAGCACACACAGAAGGCATTGATTAGGAACTGATAGGCTTGGTGTGCTGAGTTCCTGTCAGTTAAAAAAGACCAGTTGAAAAGTCAGAAGATAGAAAATGCTGGAGTGACTCAGCAGCAGCAGCATCTCTGGAGAAAAAAAATGAAGTTTCGGGTCGAGACCCTTCTTCAGACTGCGAGTCAAGGGAGTGGGAAACTAGAGGTATGAAAAGGTTCAGAACTGACCAAGGAAAAGTGGAGCCCACCATGGTCCATTGATGGCTGTGGAAGAGGTGATAACAGAGGGATATATGGATGTGAATACTGGATGACTAGGGTGGGGGAGGGGCAGAGAGCGATGGAATTTAGGGGCTACCTGAAATTAGAGAAATCAATATTCATACCGCTGGCTTTTAAGCTGCCCAAGCAAAATATGTAGTACTGTTCTTCCAGCTTGCATGCGTCCTCACTCTGACAGTGGAGGAGACCCAAGACAGAAAGGTCAGTATGGGAATGGGAAGGGGAGTTAAAATGCTTGGCAACTGGGAGATCGCGAGGTGGACTGTGCGAAGGTGTTCAGCGAAACAATTGCCCAGTCTGCACTTGGTCTCACCATCATATAGGAGTCCACACCAAGAATAACGGATGCAGTAGATGAGGTTGGAGGAGGTGCAAATGAACCTCTGCCTCACCTGGAAGGACTGCTGGGGTCCCTGGATGGAGTCGAGGCGGGAGATATAGGGACAGGTGTTGCATCTCCTGCAGTTGCAGGAGGGTATCTGGGAGAAGGTGGTTTTGGGGGAAGGGATGTATTAACCAGGGAGTTAACCAGGGAGCAATCACAGCGGAAAGTGGAATGGCTTGGAAATGGGAAGATGTGGCTAGTTGTGGGATCCCATTGGAGGTGACGAAAGTGTCAGAGTATTGTGTGTTGTGTGTGACATCTGATGGGGTGACAGGTAAGGACTAGGAGGGACTCTGTCCCTGTTGCCCAAGGGCGGAACTGCAGGGCACCAAGAAGACCAATGTGAGGGCCTCATCTATAATAGAAAAGGGGAACACGCGTTCCCTAAAAATGAGGACATCTCGGATGTCTTGGTATGGAACTCATCTAGGGCATGGAATTAGGAGTAGGGTATCGAGGCAGGCATAACTGGGGCTCCTGCAGGTGCTCATAGCCAGGTCTTGATTTGGAGGAAGTGGGAGGAGTAGAAGGAGAAGTTGTTATGGGTGAGACACAAAATGCTGGAGTAACTGGGACAGGCAGCATCTCTGGAGAGAAGGAACGGGTGACATTTCGTGTCGAGACCCTTCTTCAGGCCACTCTATGACCACATCTTAACCCAGACCCGTTAAACCTTCTCTCCAGAGATGCTGCCTGTCCCACTGAGTTACTCCAGCATTTTGTGTCTACCTTCAATTTAAACCAGCATCTGCAGTTCTTTTCTGCACATTTGGTTATGGGTAGGGTTGCCAACTGTCCCGTATTAGCCGGGACATCCGTATATTGAGCTAAATGGATTTGTCCCATACATTGGCAACCCTAGTTGGCAACCCAAGTTATGGGTGAGGACCAGCTCTGCTGGATGGAGGACAGTGTTCATAGAGGGAAAATGGTGGGCTCTGCAGTCGAAGAAGAAACACTGGGCTTTTGGACCTTCCTGGTGGGGGATGGAGGTGTAGTGACTGAATGTCCTTAATAAAGATGAGGGAGTGGGGGCCTGGAAAATGGAAGTCATTAAAGATACAAAGGGTGTGCGAGGTGTCTTGGGCATAGGCCTGGAGGGATTGGACCAGGGGGATAGGAGGTTGAGGTACGTGGAAATCATTTCAGTTTGACAGGAGCAGGCACAAACACTGGGCCTGCCAGGGCTGTTCTATTTATGGATTTTGGGGAGAAGGTAAAACCAGGTCATGTGGGGCTGGGAAATTATAAAGTTGGAGGCTGTGGAGGGCAGACAGCCAGAAATCATATAATCAGAGATTGTAGCCTGGTGCTCATCTGTGGGGTCATGGTCCAAGGATAGGTAGGAGAAGGTGTTCGAGAGCTGGTGCCTGGTCTCAATGCGGTAGAGGTCATCACGCCAGACTACCACCGCACCTCCCGAGTCGGTGGGGTTTGATGATAATGTCAGGGTTGCTGCAGAGTGAGCGGAAGGCTGTATGTTTGGAGGTGGTGAGGTGAGAGTAGGTAAGGGGAGTGGAAATGTTCAGATGATTAAAAGTCAGTACCTATTAGCTGACAATGTCTCATGTACAGGCGGCCACAGTGGCACAGTTGGTGGAGCTGTTGCCCACAGTGCCAGAGACCCGGGCTCGATCCTTGCCTCGGGTGCTTTCTCGGTGGAGTTTTCCCGTTCTCCCTGCGACCGCATGGGTGCTCAGGTGCTCTTCTTTCCTCCCATATCCCAAAGACGCAAGTGTTTGGAGGTTAATTGGTCGTGCAAATTGCACCTAGTGTGTCGGGAGTGGATGTGAAAGTGAGATGATGTAACTAGTGTGAACAGGTGATCGAAGACCTGGACGATGGGCTGTTTCAATCTTTGAACTCTACACAGCTCTCTGAGCTCCATCCCCAAGCAAGAGCATCTGACTGAGATTATTAAAAATATTGATTAAAACACTTTCAAACCTGGCGTTCTCAGCACGTTACATTAGGGTACAAATATATTTGGCACAGTTCTCAGTTGTGCTGTATATGTTTACATCACATTTCTTCCTTCCTTTGAAAGGGTAACATCTTTAAATTAGTCAAATTAGTCAATGGGTCAATTTAGTACAAGAACCTTAATTCCTTAACCTGGACTATCCTGTTTGGCATAGACATTGTGAGCTGAAGAGTCTGTTCCTATGCTGAACGGTTCTATTTTCTTTAATTTTGAGGATTATACATGTTCATATGATTTCAAGTCAAGTTAAGTCAAGTCAAGTCACATTTATTTATATAGCACATTTAAAAAACAACACTCGTTGGCCAAAGTGCTTTACATTTGTTGTACGAATAGTATAAACAAACAAACTACATACATATATACATATAGCCCTCACTCAGTGGATGTCAGGAAAGGCTTGGGAGTATAGATAAGTTTTTAGTCTTGACTTAAAGGAGTCGATGGAGGGGGCAGTTCTGATGGGAAGGGGGATGCTGTTCCACAGTCTAGGAGCTGCAACAGCAAAGGCGCGGTCGCCCCTAAGATTATGCCCAGAGCTAGAATGCATTATTTTAAATATAAAAATACCTACAACCGATGGTATTAGAAGAGACTGGGAACAAGAACTAGCTATAAAAATTTCAAAAAAGAGCTGGGATAAACACTTACTATATGTGCATAAATGCTCGATCAATGTACGACATACTCTAATTCAATTTAAAACATTACATAGACTATATTATTCAAAAACAAAAATAAATAAACTTTTCCCCAATGTCTCACCCATTTGTGATAAATGTCAATCACAAGAAGCTACCATAGCACACTCTTTTGTTTTTTGTATAAAAATCCAAAAATTCTGGAATGAAATATTTGAAATCTTCACAAAATTAATTAAATTAAAACTTGTACCAAAAGCAGAATGGATCATTTTTGGAATATCGGAAGATAACCCCGAATTAAACGTGTTTCAAAAGAACTTACTTAATTACGGGCTAATAATGGGAAAAAAGCTTATACTCAAATTTTGGAAAAATGCTCCAATACCAACAATAAAAATGTGGATTTCAAACATGTTCGAAACACTACACCTGGAAGAGATGAGACCCCTCCTAGCAGGCAAAACAGACCACTTCCAAAAGACGTGGTCTGCATTTATGGAACTATTACAGGCATAAGGTGCAATAGTAATTTAAAATATAAATGGTACCAGGATCTGGTAACGGGGGGTATAAAATAAAAAAAACAAAAAAAAATGTTTGGTATATCCTTTTTTGCGGAGTTTTGTGTTATAATAGAGCGATTGTTTTTCCTTTTTTTTCTTTTCTTTCTAGGGTCTATTTTCTTTCTTTACTTCCTTCTCTAACTTCTTCCCTAAGGGGCTTTCTTCTCTCAACACTTTCCTGCACCTTCACGATTTTTGCTCACTTTCCTTACTTCTTTTATTTCTACCTTTTTTTAAAGCTCGAAAAACGAAGTGGTACAACAAATGTAATAAGATATATGTGATGTGTATTACTGTAATTTACTGTACTTTTAATTAAAAAAAAAAAAAAAAGAATTATGCCTAGACTGCAGGATATTCAGCAGCCCCAAGTCGGCCGATCTGAGGGACCTAGAGGTGGAGTGGTGGGTGAAAAGACTTTTAATGTTGGAGGAGGCAAGCCCATTGAGGGCTTTGTAGATATAGAGGAGGGTCTTGAAATGTATACGGAACCACACAGGGAGCCAGTGGAGAGAGGCCAGGATCGGGGGTGATGTGGTCCCTTTTTCGGGTGCCCGTCAGGAGTCTGGCTGCGGCGTTTTGGACCAGTTGCAGGCGGGACAGGGAAGATTGGCTGATGCCAGTGTAAAGAGAGTTGCAGTACTTATAAATTGCATGATTTATACTTGTATCTTGAAAGATTTGATTTACTTCAGCATTGGAAGGGGTTTTTTTCTCTTAAATCTTCAGAATGTAATTATAGATATGTATGGGTGTCCACTGGGACTGGGATTGAGACTGTTTAACTTTGGTTAACAGACTGTAATTGTAACTCTTTAGTTATCAGTAGAGGTATATTGATACTGTGTATGAACGTAGTTTTGGAATAAGATTGACATTAATGCATGGTGTACAGAAGATAGAACAGTACAGCACAGCAACAGGCCCTTCAGCCCACAATGTCCATGACGAACAAGATGCTAAGATAAACAGATACCATCTGCATTTACATGACCGATTCCCTCATTTCCCTATAATGCCAAATCATTTTAACTTGCATGAATTAGTTGCATGTTTGGAGTGTTATCAGAAATATGATTTATTTTTTTAAATGCTGTTTTGTTTTGTTCAAGGGTTTGGAAGTTATGCAGACGGCCATGTACGAGGACATTGGCAACATGAGACTAACGGAAGACAAATGTGCCACTGCTGAGCAACCCAACGAGTAACGCACAATCACATCATGAAGGCACAATGATGTTCCCCTGGACAATGTGATGTTGAAAATGATATTATTGGTACCAGAAAAAACCTAAGCATGTAAAATGTGGTTGAGGGATTGGTGGCAGAAGTGAATGTGCTTCCCAACTGATCCCGAGGAGGTAAATAAACAGCATGATCACAAATTGGAATGCCAGCCCTAACACTTGGCAAAGGATTGTTATACCATTTCCTGCCCGTCCATTGTTTCATGAAATCTGCACAGGTGTTGCATGATTTCATTCTTCAACAATGGGAGGCATCATGTAAAAGGAATAGAATGGCTATTAGATTAGATATATTTTTCTGATGGTGCTGATTGCCAATTGATAGATAATTACTCTGCATAATTTAATAAAGGATTATAGAAATGGATATATTTTATGAAAGAGGTGTAAACTGTCAGTATTATATATAGATAATAGATTGTCTCAAAATATAGATATATATTATCTGATTTATAATTCATGCATAACTAGGCCAAAATAATGAAGGAAGTACACCTTTAGTGGAAAAAATGCACAGAAATACTTTTGTATTGTCACAAAACACAAGATGGTTCATTTCATTAAGTTTCATTTGTGTCAACAAGATTGTTTATAAAATGGAACAAGAATCATCTTCCTTTAGGGATCCAAAGAGGAGAAAATTAATTCCTTTATCTTAATCTAATGCAGACAAAAATGTATAATAGTTTAGTACACGCGTTAAATGGCAAAGGTGAAACCATAAATCTGTCGGTGATATTTGACTGGGTATGCAATGCCATCTCAATCCCAACATGACATGGCATTCATGAACTACACTCAAAGCAAAAAGTGCAGTCTACATGACTACTCTAAGTGGATCCATTTTAAAGTGAAGTAAAGTGAACTGCAGAGATATATTCTTTTTTTGGTAATTTACTGAGCTTTCTATTGTTTCACCTCAACTTCTACCGTGGTAGACAGTTTTTACTAACTAAATCAAATGATTTAACCAAAGGTGACACCATGCTTAATTAGTTTAACAGTATTAGAATTTATTTCAAGTTATTTTTAACGAATTTTCCACCTTGTATATATTTTGTAAATAGATGTAGGAATGTATTGCTGTCATTATGGATAATGTATGAATTTGCAAATATATTTGTCTCAACTTGCAGTAAATGCCATTTTTTAGGCATCACTATGCTGTAGATAAGGAAAGGTTGTGCAGTTTGGTGGCTTTTGCTATATTTGATAATTTAGTTGCTTTGGACTTTTTTGAAATAAAGCATACTTCTATTGTCACGCCAGGATTAACGATTGTTTTGTGAATCATTGTTTCCTTTCGACTAACATCCACAAATGATGCAGCCGACAAAAAGACTGAGCATAGATTGCCAGGCCTATCCAGCCCATCTATTCATTTGATGGTACACCATACATTGTTCACCCATCTCATGTGATTTATTTTCTTCTTTATAGTTTAATTATAAAATATTACTAGACTAAGTGGGACCCGTTGGGTCCCAGCATCACATGGGAGGTTGGTCCCCCAATGCAATATTCCACCTCTCCACCAATTCCAATATTGGTGGCCAGTGGGAGGGGGGTTTCTGGAGCACTAGAATGGGTGTTTTGGGCTGAAGGGACTGGTTTCCAGAGGGCTAGTATGGACCAAAGATCCTATAGCAAGCAAGATAGATCACTCGACGAAAAAGAGGCTGTACGGTCATGGGCAGATTCATGGGTAATTTTCGGCCCCATTTCTGTAACCGGCTTCCGTCTCCGCAACAAAGATCCCATAGCGGAGCAAGGAAACTAGTGTGGAGACGGAAGCCAGTTACGGAAATATCCTCGTAAAAATAAAAGTAATTTGGTAAAATATTCTCCTCATTTTCAGAATTATAATTTAATAACACAAACTGCAAACAATGATTACACTGCGAATTGGGTCGGGTCGGGTTACTGAAATGAATGGAAAAAAGGCCCACGTTCCGCACTACTACACGTCAGCCCATTGTATTTAGAAGGAGTGGTCTATCTTGCTACGCTATAGGATCTTTGGTATGGACATTGTGGGCTGAATGGATTCTTGGGCTGGTAGCTCAGTCACTCAAGCCTGTTGTGCTGGCACCTTACTCAATCATGGCTGGTGGGCTGGCAGTTGACTCACGGCTATTCCTTGAAATTCCACTTCAAGCAGGGTGCAAGGCCACCAAATTCAAGTACAGTTTCATACCATTTCAAGCAGGGTGCAAGGCCACTAAAGACAGTGAGTCGTGACCTCTCCCTCCTCCATCTTGCAGAGACTGAGCCACGCCCACACTTCTGGGTTTTATAGTCCCTCCCCCCCCTCTTGCACCAGAAGGGTGATTGACAGGAGAGAGAATCTCAACATAATTTAAACATTAATAACTCTTTTATTTTTCATCGATGGGAAAAATCCTCGGCACCAAATGAGCGGAGGGGGACTCTGAGTAAGATGGCCAAAAATCACAGCCGTGCGTGGTAGCGTTTTTTCTAAATATAAAGCTCAAACAGGAAGTGGTCAAGATTATACTTTTAATTATATAGAAGGCAAGGCAACATTAATTAGGCAAGGCAACTTTAATTAGGCAAGGCAACTTTAATTAGGCAAGGCAACTTTAATTAGGCAACACAGAGCTTTAGCATTTCCAAACCAAAGGCAACACAGCTTTAGCATTTCCAAGCCAAAGGCAACACGGCTTTAGCAGTTCCAGACCAAAGGCAACACAGCTTTAGCATTTCCAAAACAAAGGCAACACAGATTTAGCATTTCCAAACTATATTTTCAAACCACATTTAGGGCACTGTCAGGTCAGTAAAACCACTCACAGTTTAGTTAACATGTGTTCAGTGTTATTCACAGCTCAGACTGAGAGACGTGACCCTCTCTCTCCCCCATCTGGCAGAGACTGACTGAGGCACTCAACACCTCCGGGTTTTATAGTCCCTCCGGAAAGGGCATTGCCTTCAGGAGAGAGAATCTCAACATTCGAACCTTCTCCATCATGGTCTGATTTGGCTCAGCCACCAAGCACGACACCTGGAGGCCGCAGCGAATCGTCCGATCAGCAGAGAAGGTTATTGGCTGCAACCTTCCCTCCATTGATGAACTGTACACTGCAAGGGCAAGGAAGCGAGCTTGCAAGATAATTTCTGACCCCTCTCACCCTGGCCACAGACTCTTTGAATCACTTCCCTCTGGAAGGTGACTCCAGACTGTCAAAGCTGCCACAGTCAGACATAAAAACTGTTTTTATCCACGAGTAGTTGCTCTACTCAACAGCTAAAATCTGTAGCCTCCCTCTGATCTTGTATATTGTTGGTTCACATGCTTGATCAATGGTGTTTTATCATTATTAATGTTTAGTGTTTTCTGAGTCATTCGTAACTGTCACTGTATGTCATGTTGTTACTTGTGGGCGGAGCACCAACGGAAATTCCTAGTATGTGAATACGTGGCCAATACACTTACTTACTTACTTATCAGAATTATAATGAATCCCAGGAATAAGGATTAAATTAAAAATTGCATCTATATTTTTGCATATTTTCATCCTTTTCTCAGACATCAGTATGACTTTTCACCATTTATTTTGAAACGCAAAAGGCTCCGAATGAAAGTATAATTGTCTCTAAAAGATATTTTGCAATGTTGCTTAACGACATTCTCTGTATTGCATAATTCTATTAAGCATGGATGTGCTAAAAGATTCTATCTTAATTCAGTATTAAAGTTCTCATTTTTAATTATTATATTTTAACCCTTCTCCACAACCAACAATTCTTGTGAATCAATTTGGTAAATTCCTTCCATAATTTCCATCCATAATTTCCATTTCAATTATGCTGTATCACATTAGAAGAAGAGTTCCACAAACAAATAGCTGCTTAAACAATAGCATCTCTGGAGAACATGAATAGGAGACATTTCATGTCGGGATCCTTCTTCAGACTGAAGAAATGCTGGCTGACTGCTGAGTTCAGTACTTTTACTGCTTTTTTTTGGTAAACCAGCATCTGCAGTTCCTGTGATTAAGATTTACTGCTTGTTTCTATGAGAGGCATAGAAAGGGTAGACACTCAGTACTTTTTCCCAGAATGGGAAAAAAACAAATACTATAGGGGATAGCTTAAAGGTGAGATGGGCAAAATTTAAAAGAAATGGGCAGGGCAAGTTATTTTACACAGAGGCTGGTATGTGCCTGGAAGGTGATGGCAGGGTGGTGGATGGAGCAGGTACAATAGTGACATTTAAGAGGCTTTTGGATAGGCATATTCATATGTGGGGAACGAAGGGATATGGATTATGTACAGGCAAGTATGAGTTGGTGTTGGCATCATGTTTAGCACGGACATTGTGGGCCGAATGGCCTGTTCTTGTGCAACACTGTTCTATGTTCTATATTTTATATGTTTTAGCACACAGTACACTCCACTTACAATGATTTGCAAGTCCAAATTTAATTTCACCCAGCAACAAATAAAGTGGATTAATGTAAATACCTTTTCACTTCCGATGAGGTAACTGGTGGACTTCTGTCATCACATGATGATGTCACACTGCTAGTTAGGCCTGGACAAAACATACAGGGGCAAAATAAATGCCCACTCAGGACTTCTTAATCTGGAGATTTTATAGAAAGTCTCCACAAACAACGAAGCAGAAGCAGAAGGATTTACTCTGTGTTAATGGCTATCTTGTAAACTGGTAAAAGGAATATAGTGCAAAAAATGTTCCTACCTTCATTGACTGCCGTGTAATTTGAGCCTGTAGGCGGCAGTGTTTCATCATGAACTGGTAGCAAAAGTTTCGATGGCTGTTTTCAGTAAGTGGAAAATATTTGAATTTCTTCAACCCACAGTCTAAATGCCCCTTTGTCTAAAAATGAAACGGGGCAAAATGAATTATTGGTGGACATATTCTCACAGAGGTTTCTTAGAATGCTTAACATTTCTTTCAAGTGAAAACTTATTATCACTGAGGCTTTAGCTTGGCTGGGAATGAAAGTGGTCTCTGGTATTGTATCCCTTCTGTTTATCCACATGTATCATTTGGGTGGAATATTTATGCGTTTTTATCTGCTAAAGGAATAACTGATGGTTATTATTTTACTTAGGACTGTTGAAGCAGAAATGTATCAGAAAGCACGTTCACACCTTTTGTTGTCATGTCTTTAAATATCCTCACATATAAGTTACCAGTGAAGGATAACAGTACCTCTGCACTGAATGTCAAATTCCCCCTGGATTGGTGGGACTAAAGTCTAGGCTTTTACAGATGGTAAAGCTAGGTTTTAAAGTAAACGGAGAAAATCCAAAACCATCTCTCCTTGGGATGTTACATGGACTATGAGTCGACATCAATTTATTAAGCCATGCAGAAAACTGGAAATGCATGTTAGATGCTTGCCTGAAAGAGATGTCAGACACTCTAATAAAGCAAACAGCGACAACATATAAAACCTCATGCGTTGCTGTAAATTAAAAAATGTACAACTATCAGTGTTGACATTTCTCAGCACCTGCAGTAGATACTTGATAAAATGAAATATACTGGAACTTTATGAGGTTCAATGTTTTGTGTCAAGCAAACCCTCTACTAATTTGTGAAGAATTAGTATATTCTGGTTTAGAGTTAGCTATGTCATTCAGAATAATATATATGCCTCTATACTGTATGTATACACTTGTCTTCACAAGTGTAGTAACATATTGTTCATATTCATTGTCATGAAATGTCAATTAGCAACCAGTAATCAAATTAAACCGTACAGGGATAGGTTAAGGGAAGACCATAAGACCAGTCAGTCAGACACAAACTCCACGTTTTACATCTAGAAATGCTGCCTCCAGGAGATGTAAAACAAAATCTAAGACTTTTTTTTATAATTCCTGTGAAACAAATGCTTTATTTTAATTATCTTCCAATAACATCAGATTTTTAAAAAACAGTGCAATTAGTTTAATGAAAACAAGACAAATATATAAATTGAACAGTATAATTTTTTCAACAATGTTTCTATTTATGTTACACAAAAAAGCTGGAGAAGCTCAGCGGGTGCAGCAGCATCTATGGAGCGAAGGAAATAGGCAACGTTTCGGGCCGAAACCCTTCTTCAGACTGATCGGGGGCGGGGGTGGGCGGGGACAAGAAAGGTAAAAGGAGGAGGAGCCCGAAGGCTGGGGGATGGGAGGAGACAGCAGGGGGGCTGAGGAAGGGGAGGAGACAGCAAGGACTATCAAAATTGGGAGAATTCGATGTTCATGCCCCTGGGATGCAGACTCCCCAAACGGAATATGAGGTGCTGTTCCTCCAATTTCCGGTGCTGCTCGCTGTGGCCATGGAGGAGACCCAGGACAGAGAGGTCGGAGACGGAGTGGGAGGGGGAGTTGAAGTGCTGAGCCACCGGGAGGTCAGCTTGGTTATTGCGGACCGAGCGGAGTTGTTCGGCGAAACGATCGCCCAACCTCCGCTAGGTCTCACCGATATAGATCTGCTGACATCTAGAGCAGCGGACGCAATAGATGAGGTTGGAAGAGATGCAGGTAAACCTCTGTCGCACCTGGAACGATTGCTTGGTATTCTGTAGATAGTTGTGCTCACTTGTAACTCACAGTACATGCATCTGACGTATATAATATCCAATAAACATCAGTCCCTTTGGGTTGGCTGGTATTATAACTAAAATAACACTCTAGAATAATGCTCTGGAATATATGTGTTATAGCATCAAACACAGAAGTGAAAAATGGCAGGAAAATTATCAAATTAATAGTTTTTGAGACATATCCTGATATTAGCATCATCCATCAGAGATAACTAATTACAACTATTCAGTATTGGAGATGCAATTTCTTCAATTCAAGGTTACAGATGATTAAAATCTATGCACATCTGCATACATTATTATTAAACATAATGTTAAACAAAATATTTGAATAATCAAGACATCTAAATCAATGTCAGGAATAATATGCACCAATGTACGAAAGACAAAGTCCAAACAGAGTGCTGGAATCACTCAGCATCTCTATAGGGAGAGAACCAGAACTGAAGTTTGAAGTCAATGACCCTTTATCAGAACACTAATAGTGTGTTTATGTTATAGAGTGAGAGAACAGAGAGAATGTCTATGATAGCATGCAGAGCAAATAGGATGCTGGTGATGGGTGTTTGGAACATACTGCAGAGGATGCAGTTGAGGCAGGTACCATAACAGCATTTAAAAGACACTTGGACAGATACATGATTGGAAAGAGTTAGAGATATGGGCCAAACGCAAGCAGGTGTGGGAGTAGCTTCTTGGGGAAACTTGGTCGGCAGGGACGAATTGAGCTGAAGTGCCTGGTTTCATACTGTACGCTCTATGACATTATAATGGATATTGGATACCTACTTACAGTATTCCTTAAGATGTGATGACAAGGGAAGAAACAGGATGGGCCATTTTGAGTTGAGAGCAAGGTTGAAATTGACAGTAAAGGCAATAAGGTTTTTAAATTTTCCGCGGAAGGCAGAAAGGGGTGGAAATGGGAAGCTGTGACTAGTGGTAGGATTCCATTGGAGGTAGCAAAAATGTCAGAGGATTATGCGACGGCTGATTAAATGAAAGGTAAGGACTATGGGGACCCTGACCATGTTGCGACTAGGGGGATGGGGGAGCAAGGGCGGAGCTGCGAGGTACTGAGGAGACAAGTGTGAGGGCCTCATCTATGATGGAAGAGGGGAACTCCCGTTCCCCAAAGAATGAGGATATCTCAGATGTCCTGGTATGGAACACCTCATCTTGGGTGCAGATGCGGCGTAGACGGATGAATTTGGAGTAGGGGAATAGAGTCTTTGCAGGAAGCAGGGTGAAAAGAAGGGTCATCAAGGTAGTTGTGGGCATCCGTGTGTTTGTAATAGACATCAGTCGTTGGTCTATCATTGCGATGGAGTCTGCTAAGAAATGGGAGAGAGGTGTCGGATGGACCAAGTGAATTTGAGTGCAGGGTGGAAATTGGTGATGAAGGTAATGAAGTCTATGAGATTTGCATGAGTGCAGGAAGTAGAACGGATGCAGTCATCAATGTAACAGAGATAGAGTTCGGGGCTAAGGCCAGTGTATGCCTGGAACAGGGATTGTTCAACGTACCGTACAAAGAGGCAGGCATAGCTGAGACTCATGTGGGTGCCCATAGCTATGCCTTAGACTTGGAGGAAGTGGGAAGAGTCGAAGGAGAAGTTGTTAAGGGTGAGGATCAGCTCCGCTAGGCGAAGGAGAGTTAGTAGAGAGAAATTGGCTGGTTCTGTGGTTGAGGAAGAAAAGAAGGGGTTTAAGGCCTTCCTGGTGGGGGATGGAGATGTAGAATGACTGAACGTTCATAGTAAAGGTGAGGGAGTGGGTGCCCAGAAAGCAGTAGACATTAAAGAGATGAATGGCAGGTGAGGTATCGTGTACATAGGTCGGGGAGATTGGACAGGTGGGTAGGGTGGAATTGAGGTATGTGGAAATCATTTCAGTGGGATAGGAGCAGGCAGAAACAATGAGTCTGCCAGGGCACCTTGTATCTTACTCCAGCCAAAGAGTAACTTTACTGGTGGAATTTGGTGTTGTTGACGGAGTTTCCTAAAATTTAAGAAGTTAAGATGTGCATTGATTCAAGTTTTCAAAATATGAAATAGAACTGAATGAATAGATAGTGGGGAACAGCCTCCACTGGGGGTCCCAAATCAAGTTATAAAATTGGGGAGCAAACCGCCAGGAGTGAAGTTAGGAAACACTTGTGGATGCTTAGGATGGTGAACACATGGAACTCGGCAAACAGCAATTGTTAATTTTAAACTGGGAGATTTTGACAATCAAATTTATTAAAATGTATGTGTAAAAAAACAGATATAGACATAGGAACATAGAAACATAGAAAATAGGTGCAGGAGTAGGCCATTCAGCCTTTCAAGCCTGCACCGCCATTCAATATGATCATGGCTGATCATCCAACTCAGTATACTGTACCTGCCTTCTCTCCATACCCCCTGATCCCTTTAGTCACAAGGGCCACATCTAACTCCCTCTTAAATATAGCCAATGAACTGGCCTCAACTGCCCTCTGTGGCAGAGAATTCCAGAGATTCACCACTCTCTGTGTGAAAAATGTTTTCCTCATCTCGGTCCTAAAGGATTTCCCCCTTATCCTTAAACTGTTTTATAATAGTGAATCCTTGTTCTGGACTTTCCCCCAACATCGGGAACAATCTTCCTGCATCTAGCCTGTCCAACCCCTTAAGAATTTTGTAAGTTTCTATAAGATCCCCCCTCAATCTTCTAAATTCTAGCGAGTACAACCAAGTCTATCCAGTCTTTCTTCATAAGACAGTCCTGACATCCCAGGAATCAGTCTGGTGAACCTTCTCTGTACTCCCTCTATGACAAGAATGTCTTTCCTCAGATTAGGAGACCAAATCTGTATGCAATACTCCAGATGTGGTCTCACCAAGACCCTGTACAACTGCAGTAGAACCTCCCAGCTCCAATACTCAAATCCTTTTGCTATGAATGCTAACATACCATTCACCTTCTTCACTGCCTGCTGCACCTGCATGCCTACTTTTAATGACTGGTGTACCATGACACCCAGGTCTCGTTGCATCTCCCCTTTTCCTAATCGGCCACCATTCAGATAATAGTCTACTTTCCTGTTTTTGCCACCAAAGTGGATAACCTCACATTTATCCAAATTATACTGCATCTGCCATGCATTTGCCCACTCACCCAGCCTATCCAAGTCACCTTGCAGCCTCCTAGCATCCTCCACACAGCTAACACTGCCCCCCAGCTTCGTGTCATCCGCAAACTTGGAGATATTGCATTCAATTCCCTCGTCCAAATCATTAATATATATCGTAAATAGCTGGGGTCCCAGCACTGAGTCTTGCGGTACTCCACTAGTCACTGCCTGCCATTGTGAAAAGGACCCGTTTACTCCTACTCTTTGCTTCCTGTCTGCCAGTCAGTTCTCTATCCACATCAATACTGAACCCCCAATACCGTGTGCTTTAAGTTTGTATACTAATCTCTTATGTGGGACCTTATCGAAAGCCTTCTGAAAGTCCAAATATAACATATCCACTGGTTCTCCCTTATCCACTCTACTACTAACATCCTCGAAAAATTCTACAAGTTTCGTAGGACATGATTTACCTTTCATAAATCCACGCTGACTTTGTCCAATGATTTCACCACTTTCAAAATGTGCTGCTATCCCATCTTTAATAACTGATTCTAGCAACGACGTTAGACTAACTGGTCTGTAATTCCCCATTTTCTCTCTCCCTCCCTTTTTTAAAAAAGTGGGGTTACATTAGCTACCCTCCAATCCTCAGGAACTACTCCAGAATCTAAAGAGTTTTGAAAAATTATCACTAATGCATCCACTATTTCTGAGGCGACTTCCCATTGCTTCCAATATATAGCATTGTCACATATCAGGTGGTGAAGCATTTAGCTACCCATGATCAAACATTTCGAGATTTAAGCCATTATCACAGGTGTGGCACAACTGATAGCAAGCCTGACTTTAGGTGCTCTCTGTATGGAGTTTGTACATTATCCTTGTGACCATGTCGGTTTCCTCGGAGTGCTCCAGTGTTCTCCTGCATCCCAAAGACGTGCGTATTTGTGGGTTAATTGGCCTGTGTAAATTGCCCCTAGTATATAGAGAGTGGATTTGAAAGTGGGATAAGATGGAACTGATTGATAGTTGGTGTGGACTCGGCGGGCCTTTTCCATGCCGTATCCCTCAATCAATCACAGCCCAGTTTTCCTTATTTTTTTAAATGCTAAAAAATAAAACCTTTATATCGCTCTGACTGATCTTTTGTACTGGATTAAATGTATTGCTGGAGCAATTACTGACAAGTTTAAAAACCCAGACATAGTTTCAAGTTATTTTTTTGCAAGTGTAATTTTAATATGACATATACTTCTCAAATAAACTGACAGATGTATTAAAACATGGAGATATCAAGCCATAAAATACAAGAGCTATTTGACAGCTCAGGGAGATTCAGTGTGGAGAAAATAGTTGCTTTTTTTTGAACTATTGTCATTCTGGCAAACATTTTGCCTGATGGAAATTTATCTTTATAAATCTCTGTCATTTCTTCTGCAAAGCACTAAGCAGGAGAATAGCATCAAACCTTCATTCCACCCTAGTTTTAACTGAACAGCTTCTTAAAAAGTCCTCCTCTATTGTGTTTTCCTAAATTACTCTGTTCTTTGTAATTCTTTCTTCCTTTTCTATTTAGTGTGGTGTTCCCGAGAGTTGCAATGATCGCACAATGATTGTTTTGGAATGATCTAAAGAAATGAAAGGTACAATCTATGTCCAAGTTCTATCTTCTTTAAAGAACATCACTACAGGTTAGAATCGACAAGTAGTGCAATTTACCAGCTGCATTAAACCACATCCCATCTCCTTTACCCTATCTCATTGCACAATACACAACAGTCCTAATATGTAGGAAAGAACTGAAGATGCTGGTGTTTTTTCATTAATGTTTTATTATTATTAATGTTTAGTGTTTTCTGAGCCATTCGTAACTGTCACTGTATGTCATGTTGTTACTTGTGGGCGAAGCACCAAGGCAGATTCCTTGTATGTGAATACTTGGCCATTAAATTTACTTTCTTACTTACTTACTTACTCACTTACTCATTTACTTACTTACTTACTTAAATCGAAGGTAAGCACAAACTTCTGGACTGAGGATGTCTGAAGAAGGGTCGCGACCCGAAACGTCACCCATTCCTTCTCACCAGAGATGCTGCCTGTCCCGCTGAGTTACTCCAGCATTTTGTGTCTACACACAACAGTCCAAACATGGTCTGCTAGGAAGTACACTTGAAATATACATGTTTGATGTTACAGATAAATTTCTCCTATTAGAGGAATTTCACTGTGCTAACAGTTCTATATCTATTGCCTTATACAGGAAATAATTCGGGATCTTCTGATGAAGCCCTTTATATCAGGTAGATCTCATCACAACAAGGTTCACCTCTGTATATGTGATTCTTAATGGGGTTTTTTAAACTAGGAACAACATCAAGTTCTTTGTAAACCAAAAAATGTCTTTCAAATAGCTTCCATAATTGTCTGCTGTTAATGTGCACCTTGATTTGAATTTTATTTGAGCTATTTGTAAATTAAGCTGTTTGAAATGTTTCTTTGCAAAGTTGTAAGCAAGGTCAGAATTGTGAGAAATATAGTCAAGGTTGGTGCTTTTGAATTCTGACTGGCATTAAATAACCCATCCTCGTGGGCCAGATATCAAGTAATGATGAGACAGAGTACAGAAAGGAGATTGAGAGCCTCGTGACCTGGTGTCAAGAAAATAACCTTTCTCTCAATGTCAGCAAGTCAAAAGAGATAGTGAACGACTTCAGGAAGCGAAGCAGTAGCATATATTGACAGCGGTGAAGTAGAGATTATTTTGCAGTCTGCGGTGCTTCTGGCTGTGGCGCGAACTTTAAATCTCTGACCGCCGGACTGCGGCCTACACCAACCTGAAGCCGCGGTCTCCGGTGGGGAAGAGCCGATTCTGGACTTACCTGGACTTTTTACCATCTGGAAGCCCGCAGCGACGGCTGCGCAGGGTTGAGGTCCCGACCACGGGGGAAAATGGAAGAGGACTGGCCAAATTTTGTGCCTTCCACCACAGTGATGAATGCTGTGGTGGATGTGTGTGTTAAATTTTTTGTGTGTTTTTGTGTGTTCTTTATCATTGTACCGCTGTTGGCAAATTCATTTCACTTGCACTTTATGTGCAATGTGACGAATAAAACTGATTGATTGATTGATTGAAAGCTTCAAGTTCCTAGGAGTAAATAACACCAGCAACTTGTCCTGGACTAGCTATATCGAAGCAATGGCCAGGAAAGCGCACCAATACCTCTACTTCCTCAAAGGCTTAGGAGGTTTGGCATGACCCCAACAACTCTCACCAACTTCTACAGAAGCGCCATAGAAAGCATTTTATCGGGATGTATCACAGCATGGTTTGGCAACAGTTCCTTTCAAGACTGCAAGAAATTGCAGAGAATTGTGGACGCAGCCCAGACCATCACACAAACCAACCTCCCGTCCATTGACTCCATCTATACTTCACGCTGCCTCGGTAAGGCCACCAACATAATCAAGGATGAGTCTCACTCCTCTTCATCTTCAGCTTCTCCCCCCTCCCATCAGGCAAGAGATACAGAAATGTGAAAATGCATATCTCTAAATTCAGAGACAGTTTTGGTTGTCAAAATCTCCCAGTTTAAAATTAACAATTGCTGTTTGCCGAGTTCTAAGCTTTTACCATCCTAAGCATCCATAAGTGTTTCCTAACTTCCCTGGAGGTTTGCTCCCCGATTTCAGAACTTGATTTGGGACCCCCAGTGGAGGCTGTTCCCCACTATCTATTCATTCATTTCTCTTTAATATCTTGAAAATTTGAATCAATGCACATTGTAACTTCTTAAATTTTAGGAAACTCCACCAACAACACCAAAATCCATCAGTAACGCTACTCTTTAGCAGGAGTAAGATACGGTGCGGAAATAAGCCCCTCCACCAAATCCACAATGACCATTGATGATCCGCTCACAGTCCTATGTTGGTCCACCCTCACATTCACTTCCAATAGTCGCCGGCTGTTAAATAGACTATTCATTTTAAATTGCATTTAATTTTGTTTGGTTTAGTTTGGTTTAGATTATTTTCACATGTACCGTGACTGAGTGAAAACTAGTCAACGAAAAGACAACACATGATTATAATCGAGTCGTTTACACTGTACATTTACAGGGTTTACAGTAAAGGGCATAACGTTTAGTGCAAGATAAAATCCAGTAGTCCAACTAAATATTGTCCCGAGGGTCTCCAATGAGGTAGATAGTAGCTTATTGGTAGGATGGCTCAGTTGTCCGATAACAGCTGGGAAGACACTGTCTTTAATTAAGGATATGTCACATGTGAATATTTGATTATTTTTTGAGAGACAGAAAAGAACAAAGGCTTTTCCAAAGCGAAAGGAGTCTTCTGGAGAAAGTCCAGTTTCAAAGTGGTGATACCAGGTTGGGCATGTGCCAATTAGAATAACCATTTGTCAGGAAAATATGTAATTGAAAATGTAGGGGCTTCAGGGGGGGATGCAGAAGTGATTAATAAAATATGATTTCAGGGACGTAGGACTTAATTACCTGATGAAACTAGAATTGTTTTCCATGTAATAGAGTAAGTTGTGAGGAGAGCTAATAGAGATATAGACATGGTCGTTGGGTAGAAACTATTCCTATTTCCAGAGAAGTCACGAGCCAGGGGAAGTAGAATAAGGGATTGGCAAAGAAACCAAAAATGATGCAAGAAAAACCTGTCTTCCTCAGTGATAGGGTGGATACCTGATTGCCCTGCAAGGGGCGTTGGTAGAGCAAGATTCAATTGTTACTTTCAAAAAGAAGCTGGATAAGTAACAATGCAGTAAAATGTGAATGGAATGAGAAAATGGGACCATATGGTTTATTCTGTGTCGAGCCAGTATGGATGCAATGGAGCAAATGGCTTTCTTATGTGCTGTGATCATAAAACAGTAAAACACAGGAATAGGCCCTTCAGCCCATATATTATGCAAAAGGAGAGGTGCAGCAAATAACTCTATTGTTTCACAGCCCCAGTGACCAGCATTCCATCCTAATCTCTTGTGTTGTCTGTGTGGAGTTCTTCACATGACCACGTTGGTTTCCATGATTATCCTGGCTTCCTTTCTCATCCTAAAGATGCGCTGGTGTGTTAAGTGATTATAATGCAATCATGCCTCTAGTGTAGGTGTGGGGAGGTATGACATTCAGGAGTTGTTTGATATGTGAAAGAGTATAAATTACATGGAAATAAGTGTGAGGGCAGGATTGTTTTATGAACTGGCAGCAACTCAATGTGATGAAAAGCTTTCTTCTATGTTGTGATGAAATATTGCTTATTTCACATTGAGATCTCTGGAGATCTCTTGAGCATTCTATTAAATAAAATCACTTTTTTTTATTTGCTCACTAGACTAAGTGGGATCCGTTGGATCCCATGTTCACACGGAGGGCTGGTCCTCCAACGCAATATTCCACCTCTCCAACAATTCCAATATTGGTGGCCAGTGGGGGTTGGGCTTTCTGGAGCGCTAGTACGGGTGTTGTGGACTGAAAGGACTGGTTTCCAGAGGGCTAGTATGGACATTGTGGGCCAAATGGATTCTTGGGCTTGCAGCTCAGTCACTCAGGCCTGGTGGGCTGGCAGCTCAGTCACTCAGTCCTGGTGGGCTGGCAGCTCAGTCACTCAGGCCTGGTGGGCTGGCAGCTCAGTCACTCAGGGCTGGTGGGCTGGCAGCTCAGTCACTCAGGGCTGGTGGGCCGGCAGATCAGTCACTCAGGGCTGGTGGGTGGCAGTTCACTCACAGCTATTCCTTAAATTCAATTTCAAGCAGAGTGCAGGCCACAAAACTCAATTTCATAGCATTTCAGGCAGAGTGCAGGCCACCAAACTCGATTTCATAGCATTTCAGGCAGAGTGCTGGCCACCAAATTCAATTTCATAGCATTTCAAGCAGAGTTTGTAGGCCACCAAATTGCCAAACAACTCATTGCATTGTCTTTAAGGGCTAACAAATCATTTATTGCAAGTACATTGCAGACTCGCAGTTCAGTTGATTCACAGCTTAGAATCTCAGTTCTGGACTCTCCCTCGCGATCTTCCAGAGTGACTGACTCACGTCCATGCATCCGGGGTTTTATAGTCCTGCCCCTCCGGAAGGGGTGTTACCTTCATCATGGTGATTGACAGGCAAGAGGACCAATCAGCAAATCGCAACATTCTTTTAACCCTCATTACTTTTTTATTTTTCATCAATCGGAAAAAATCCTCGGGGTTGTCTCAGCGGAGGAGGACTTGTGAGAAATCTGGCCAAAAATCATAGTGATATATGGTAGCATTTTTTCTAAAATCAATATATAGCACAGACTGGAAGTGGTCAAGATGAGACTTTTAGTTATGTAGATTCTGTTATAGAGGTTTTGGGCAGAAAGGATGTCGGGCATGCTGAACAAATTCTTAATGGATCAGAAAAAATCAGCCAAGTTCAAATTTTGTATGTTTCAACTTAAACTTTATGTTTTGTGTTCCAGCTCAAACATTCTTTTTCTCGGTCAGTATAATCTTTATATTTATTTTTTGATGGGTTGAGACGAGGGTTGATTTCAAAATGAGCTTTATTAACGAAATGGTGAAAAAAATGGTACTTACAACACAACCAATAAAATGGTCTAACCGCAACGGTGGTCGAAAACGAATAAATGGGCATCGCCCATAAAGCGCGCAAACTCACAACTACTCAGTCACATGAACTCACACCAACAGTCACATGACCGAAGTATCCGACCGCAGGGTTCGATTACCCATGGGCAGCAGCAGGTGCCCCCCCCAGAACCCGAGGTGGGGCTAACATGAGGGGCTGGCAAAACAGGGCCGGGAGGACACGTGGACCACGAAAGCAGGACGGGCGTAACATGGGGGGCCGACGAAACGAAACTGGGGTGGAAAGGCCCTTCATAGACCCGCTGCAATGGTGAGTGGTGAGCGTCCCTGCGAATGGAAACATAGGCACACTGTTGTACACTGACTTAAGGATGGAACCTTTCGACCAGCCCATTAGCCTGCGGGTGGTAGGCGGTCGTATGGCGCAACCGTCACCATAGAGCTGGGCCAGGGCCGACCACAATGAAGAGGTGAACTGGGCCCATTGGTCCGTGGAGATGTCAGAGGGCACCCAGAACCTGGTGATCCAGTGGGCCATCATAGCCCGGGTGCAGGCCGTGGCGGTGGTATCCGAAAGTGAGATCGCCTCAGCCACCACATGAAACGATCCACAATGGTGAGCAGGTGCATGGCACCGCGGGACTGTGGCAAGGGACGTACAAGGTCCACATGCACGTGCAGGAACCTACCTCGAGGACCACGAAATCCTGCACCGGAGGTCGCACGTGCCGCTGGACCTTGGAGGTTTGACATGGGATACAGGCGCGGGTCCAGGCAGCTACCTGCTTATGGAGCCCATGCCAGACAAACTTAGCTGGCAACAGGGCGGGCGTCGCACGTATGGACGGGTGGGCCAGGCCATGGACAGCGTTGAAAACCCACCATCTCCTACTAATGGGGATGACCGGGCGGGCGCGACGTGTGGAGACGTTGCACAGGACTATGGTACCGGCCACACCTCAAGGCACTTCGGCTAGCCGAAGGCCAATGTTTGCGGGTGCGGTAGGCTGCCATACTGGTATCCACACGCTGCGCTGTTGCCAGCTCACAGTAGTCAACGCCGTGGTCGAAGGCCGAAACGGAGGGAATGGCAGGGCGGGACAAGGGCAGGGTGGGACAAGGCGTAGGCAATGACTTTAAGCTTCCTGGCTACGTGTCGGATATCTGTCGTGAATTCTGAGATGTACGCAAGGTGTCGCTGCTGCCGGGCGGACCACGGATCAGCGATCATACCGAGGGTGAAAGTAAGAGGCTTGTGGTCCTTGAACGCGTTGAATACGCGGCCCTCGAGGAAATACCTGAAATGCCTGACGGCCAGGTACAGCGCCAGGAGCTCGCGGTTGAAACACTGCAGTTGCATTCTGGAGCCCACAGCCGCCGGCTGAAAAAAGCCAACGGCTGCCAGCGGCCGTCAATGAACTGCACCAACGGCAGCATCCGAAGCACCGACAGAGCGCGTGGTGGGGGTGGATGCACGCAGGTGCACCAGCATGGTGGCGTTAGCCAAAGCTGCCTTAACCCTCTCGAAAGCCGCGTCCATCTCCGCGTACTACACAAGGTCCCGCGGCTTACCTGACAGGGTGATAAAAATTCACCGTCTCAACAAACTCCTGTAGCCCCTTCATGGTGAGTAGCCGGGGAAAACTGGCGGATGGCCTCAACCTTCACAGGGAGCAGGGTCGCATCTTGCGGGGTTACCCAGGGCCCCAGGAAGGAGATAGAGCGAAGGCCAAACTGGCACTTCACGGGGTTAATGACCAGGCCGTGTTCACGGAGGCGCTGGAACAAAAGTCGGAGGAGGGTCCGCTTACCTGCACGAGTGTCATGGGGCCCCGCGGGGGAAGGATGTTTACGATCGCACCGGAGTCCACCAGGAAATGGCGGCCGGAATGGCGGTCGCAGATGTAGAGGCGGTTGTTTGGGCTGATCGCGATCACCTTTACAGATGATCGGCCGAGGCATTTCTCTGAAACGTACAGGGTAGGCGGCAGCATCGAGTCTCCGCGCCGTAGTGGAGGTGATAGTAACACCAACGGTACCTATCGCGAGTCCCGGGACGCTGCTGTGGCTCTTCACTATAAGACATGGGCGGGTCCTCCTCGCGGGCCCACCAAGGTGAAAGACGCGCTGGTGCGGACACGCGGTTAATGGCGTAGACGTGATGCTTGGTCATCCGGAGCTCGTCGGCCCGTTCGGCGAGCTGCTGAGGATCCGAGCATCTCGGCCATGAGGACCAATGGTCTGCCATCCCCTAAACCATCCATGTGTAAGATGCGGGCGGCACGGTCCCGGTGGCTGAGATCGAAAGTGTGTAAGAAGAGGGCCTTGAGGCCGTCGTACTTAGCGATCGTGGGAGGGTCCCTCAGATAAGGCAGCAGACGGTAGGCGGACTCTTGCTGCAGGGCTCCCACCACATGGAAATACTTTGTCTCGTCCGTGTCGATGCGGCGCAGATGGAATTGCGCCACAACATGTGCGAACCACACTTGCGGCTGATCGGGCCAAAACACCAGCAGTTTGAGGCTGACGCCTCTGATGGGCGTTGGAAGCGGCGGAGGGAACGTAATTGTCCTGCATGTTGGCATCCAATTTCCAATTGGGTGCGTCGGGGGCACCAATGTGGCGGGATGTGACGAGGGTTGATTTCAAAACGAGCTTTATTAGCGAAACGGTGAAAACAATGGTACTTTACAACACAGCCAATAAAACAGTCTAACCACAATGGTAGTCGAAAACGACTGAGTGGGCATCGCCCAGAAAGCACGCAAACTCACAACCCCTCCCCGCAGTCACATGACCGAAGTACCCAACCACAGGGTTCGATTACCAACGGGCACCAGCAGGTGCCGCTATAATTTTAACATTTTTAGATGTGTACATTGTCTTCTGTTTTACAATCATGAATATGGACATAGAAACATGGATGCATGAGAACTAGGACCAGCAAGAACTATTTAGTCCTCCTGGGCCATTCAAAAAGTTGCAGGGCTTAATTCCACCTTTGTATCCAGTCCCTTAGGTCTCCTAGGTTCCAAAATGTGATCTATCTGAGCTTTGGATTTACTCAGCAAGCAGATAAAGTTACTGTCATTCCGTTTGCATGGCTGTGCATATACATATTCACTCAAACATACACAGACCATCTGTCATTTAGTAATGCATAATGTCATTGTAAACTCAGATTAAAAATCAAAGAGACGGGTGGATGGGCATGTGTGAGTGAGTACGTTTCGGGAAATAATTAGAGAGGGAATGAGAATAATGGGATTGCTACTCTGAGGGCCAGCATAGACCTGATGGGACAATGGCCTTCTTCTGTCAAATTATAAGATGAGATAAGACAAGGTAAGTCAAATTTTCTGCAGAAGCATGAAAATCTTTCGAAATCTTTCAAAATACCTGCTCAATAATTTCAGCATTCAATACAATTCAGTCTATAACTAAATGTAACTAATTAAACACAAAACATTCTTAGATGTAATAAGAATGAATAACCATATTCCAACTAATTGATCAACTGCATTTGAAAGTATACACCAGTAATCGAACATAGTACAGTACAGCACAAGAACAGGACCTTCTGCTTGTTACATCCATGCCGAACATGATGCCAAGACCATCTCTTATCTATGTGTAGGAAAGAACTGCAGATGCTGGTTTAAATCAAAGGTAGACACAAAATGCTGGAGTAACTCAGCGGGACAGGCAGCATCTTTGGAGAGAAGAAATGAGTGACGTTTCGGGTCGAGACCCTTCTTCAGACTAAATTACCCAAGGATTTTGTGCCTACCATCTCTTACAGTAGCTACTTCTGCATAATCCGTATGCCTCCATTCCCTGCATATCAATATGCCAATCCCAAAGACTCTTAAATGCCACTATCGTATCTGCCTAAACCACCAACACTGGCAGCGCGTTCCAGTCATTCACCTGTAAAAAAATTATTTTCATATTTCCTTTAAACTTTGCACCCCTCACCTTTAAGCAAAGCCTTCCAGTATTTGTTTTTTTTCAATCCTTGAACAATGATTCTGACTGTCTACCCTATCTATGCCCCTCATAAGTTTCTATACTTCTGTCAGGTCTCCCCACTACCTCCTCCTGCAGCTAATATCCCCTAATCCAGCCAACATTCTGGTAAACCTCCTCTGCACACTTTCCAAAGCCGCCCTATCTTTCCTGTAATGGGGTGACCAGAACTGCATGCAATTCTGTAAAAATGACCTAACCAGTCCAATAAAGCTGCATCATGACTTCCTGACTCCTATATTCAATGCCCTCACCAATGAAGCAAGCATACCATAATCCTTCTTTACAACTCTATCTACTTGTGTTGCCATTTTCAGAGAGCCATGGATTTGGACCCCAAGATCTCTCTGTACATCAATGCTTTTGAGGATCAGGCCATTAATTGCATATTTCCCCCTTACATTTGACCTCCCAAAGTGCATCATCTCACACTTGCTTGAATTAAACTGGATCTGCCATTTCTCTGGCCATTTCTGTATCCTATATCCCACTGCATACCTTGATAGCCCTCCTCACAGTTCGCGACACCAACAATCTTACTGTCATCTACTACCTTACTATCCAGCACATCTTTGTCTATGTCCAAGTCATTTATTTATATCACAAACCAGCAGAGGCCCCAGCACAGATCCTGGCAAAACTCCAGTGGTCGCAGATCGCCACCCTGAATATTGTGCTTCCACCACAACTCTGTCTTCCATCAGTAAGCCATTTCCGAATATATACATCCATGCCTCTGTTAATCCATGCATCTTAATCTTCAGGATCAGCCTGCCATGGGGAACCTCAATATCTTCCTCAGATGTCTTCTACTAATGCACCATACAAAGCATTTTATCAGGATGCATCAGAACTTGGTTTGGGAACACCTCTATCTAAGACCGCAAGAAATTGCAACAAATCGTGGACACAGCCCAGAGCATCACATAAACTAACCTTCCTTCTATTGACAATTTATACCTCACGCTGCCTCGGCAGGCCAGCAGCATTATCAAGGTCGCACCCTAGCCACCCCTTCTTCTACCCTCTCCCATTGGGCAAAAGGTATAGAAGTATAGAAGTGTGAAAACGCACAACTCCAGATTCAGGGACATTTTTTTCCCAGCTGTTATCAGGCAACTGAATGATCCTACCACAACCAGAGAGCAGTGCTGAACTACTATCTATCTCATTGGTGACCCCTGGACTATCTTTGATCGGACTTTACTGGCTTTACCATGCACTAAACGTTACAGTATTCCCTCATCATGTATTCCTAATACACTTTAAATGGCTCGATTATAATCATGTATAGTCTTTCTGCTGCCTGATTAGCACGCTATCACTATAAAGCTTTTCACTGTACCTCAGTACATGTGACAATAAACTAAACTGAACCATCAAATGCCTTACTAAAATCTCCCACTGACACCCCACTGACCTTCATCATCCATCAACTTTGTCACTTTTTCAAAAAACATGCTTATAGTAAGAAAGCGATACTCCCAGTGTGAATAATACATCACACTGAGACCTAAATGTAATCAATGATTTTTACGCAGTGAAATGTTATTACCTCTGAATCACTGAAGGAAGATTTCAGATATACTCAGTTCTCAATTTCATGGATTTGGAATGAACCAAGAAAAATGTATTACAAATTTAATATACTGATTTTGGCTGCGTACAACATCAACAACCATTCTTATTTCACCATAGCTCAGGAAATGGTAAAAAGAAAATGAAGCTGTGATGCCACTGAATGTCCCAGGCATCAGCATGGTTTCAGCCCAATGAGAACAGGGACAATGTTGGATGAAGAGTTTGGATGGCAGGAGAATGAGGGGTTATCTTATCGAGGTGCACAAAATCATGAGAGGAATAGATCGGGTAAACACACAGTCTCTTGCCCAGACTAAGGCAATTGAGGGCCAGAGGACGTAGGTTTAAGGGGGGAAAGGTTTAATAGGAACCTGAGGGGTACATTTTTACACAAAGTGGTGGGGGGGAGGGGTGCGGGGGGGGGGGGGGGGGGTGGTTGTGTATGGAACGAACTGCTGGAGAAGGCGTACCATCGCAACATTTAGACAGGTACGTGGCTAGGATAGATTCAGAAGGATATGGACCAAACAAAGGCAGGTGGGACTGGTGTAACTGGGACATGTTGTTCTGTGTGGGCAAGTTGGGCTGAAGGGCCTGCTTCCACACTCGATGACTCTATGCAGAGCATAATATGACAAATGGAATCAGTGTAAATTGAGGGAATCTCCAGAAAGAACCAACAGAGCAATGAAATTACTTTAGACACGAACAAAGACAAAAACCATTTCCCTCATCAAAAAGTTTCATTGGTGCACTTTCCAAAAGTTGAAATAATTTATGGCGAAAATGAATAAATATTGGATTTGATTAGAAGGAGACATTATTGTTAAATCACTGTTCACGCTGGTCGTCATTAACTTGGAACAGATCCTGAGATTAATCGCACGATGCTCAACTGTTCTAAGGAGGCAGCTGTTCCTTGTTGGGAAATTGAAGTTCCTATGGCAGACAAAACTGTTCATTGTAACATAGACGTATAATTGTGTGGGAAACACACCATCCATCTAAAGCAGGGGGAATAACAACCCATTTAACTGGAGCCAGCCAATAAAACTTACATATTTTTAATGGGTGCACAGGATGGAACTGGACCTTCTTCAGAAGCCACAATACAGAACTGATCTTCTGCTGCTCCTCCAAAGATACCTACCCCACCCCCATGACCGTTCAGCAAGTCAGCAAGTTCTCCTTTCCAGTGTTGTCAAGCTGCAGCACATGTGCATGTGGTCCAGCCCGTGCAGCAGCCAGCTCACTCACTCCACCTGCATCCTAGTCAGGCGCTGCCCAAAGTTAAAATTGGCTCTGCTCTTTCAACCACATCAACCACAAATCTGCACAGAATTTCATCACATGTTTGTCGATCTTAAATCGTCTGGTACATTGAACGCAGATGTCAGGACCTCTGCAATATTGCTAAGACAAAGGCATTAGGTGATTTATACCTAACAAAACCCCCACAAAGAGCTGGATTAAGGCAGCAGGTCAGACAGCATGCCTGGGGAACAAGGATAGGTAACCTTACACCAAACATTATTCCATTATCATGTATCTATACACTGCAATGCTTCGATTCTAATCATGTATTGTCTTTCTGCTGACTGGCAAGCACGCAACAAAAGCTTTTCAGTGTACCTCGGTGCATGTGGCAATAAACTAAACTGAAACTTGGGACCCTTCTTCACAAATTCACAAGTTATAGGAGTAGAATTAGGCCATTTGGCCCATCGAGTCCACTCCGCCATTCAATCATGGCGGATCTCTGCCTCCTAATCCCACTTTCCTGCCTTCTCCACATAACCCTTGACACCCATCCTAATCAAGAATTTGTCTTAAAAATATCCACTGACTTGGCCTCCACTGCCTTCTGTGGCAATGGGTCCAACAGATTAATTACCCTCTAACTAAATAAATTCCTCCTCATCTCCTGATCTATCTCTCCCTCCTAACCCCATACTCCTGCCTTCACTCCATAATCTCTGACACCCATACTAATCAAGGATCTATCTATCTCTGCCTTAAATATATCCACTGACTGCCTCCACAGCCTTTTGTGGCAAAGAATTCCACAGATTCGCCACTCTCTGACTAAAGAAATTCTTCCTCATCTCCTTCCTAAAAGAACGTCCTTTAATTCTGAGGCTATGACCTCTAGTCCTAGACTCTCCCACCAGTGGAAACAATCTTTCCACATCCACTCTATGCCTTTCATTTTTCTCTAACCTTCTAAACTCCAGTGAGTAGCGGCCCTGTGATGTCAAATGCTCATCTTATGCTAACCCACTCATACCTGGATTCATTCTTGTAAACCTCCTCTGGACCTTCTCCAGAACCAGCTCATCCTTCCTCAAATATGGCACCCATAATTTGCTCATATACTCCAAATGCAGCCTGACCAGCACATTAGGGAGCCTCAGCATTATATCTCTGTTTTTTGTATTCCAGTCCTCTTGATATAAATCCTCTTGAATGTCAATATCAATATCAATATCAGTTGTATTCATCACTTGCACATAAAGTGCAAGTGAAATGAATTTGCCAGCAGCGGTACAATGAAAAAGAACACACAAAAACACAATAACAAATTGAACACAAACATCCACCACAGCATTCATCATTGTGGCGGAAGGAACAAAATTTGGCCAGTCCTCCTCCATTTTCCCCCGTGGTCGGGACCTCAACCCTCCGCAGCCGCCGCTGCGGGCGTCCAGAAGTTCAGACAAGGTAAAGTCCAGGTAAAGTCCAGGTAGGTCCTGAATCGGTGCTTCCCCACCGAAGACCACGGCTTCAGGTTGGTGTAGGCCGCAGGCCGGCAGTCGAAGATTTAAAGTTCCGGCCGCGCAGCAGCCAGAAACACCGCAGACCACAGGGCTGGGTGAGGGACCCCGCTCCAGATGGTAAGTCCCCGCCGCGCCCTCGGTTAGAGGTTGGCCGCGGGCCGGCGGTCGGAGCGCTTCTTCTCCCGGGTCCCCAACGAGGGATCCCAGCTCCAGACACTGTGCCAGCTGAAGCTCCGCAGAAATGGCTTCCGGCTGCCGCGGGCCAGCGAACAGAGCGTTCCCCTCCAGCGACCCCCGGTGAGGGCTCGCCCGCTCCGTGACGAGAGTCCACGTTGCGCCCGCCGCTGAAGCCCTGGACACGTCTCCGGGAAAGGCCGCAGCCATGATGGAAAATGTCGCCTCCCCGTGGAGGAAGCGACTGAAACGGTTTCCCCCTTACCCCCCACACCACCCCCCACACAAGACACACAGAGAGACACCAGAAACACACATTAGGACACACTAAAAACATTTAAAAAGTTGAAAAAACTGCTGGCAGGGCTGCCGGCTTGCACCGCCTCCACCAAAATTTGCCCTCCTTACTACCGATTCGACATGCAAATTGACGTTTTGGGAGTCCTGCACCTGCACTCCCAAGTCCCTTTGCAACTCCGATTTCAGGATTTTCCCTCCATTTAGAAAATAATCTACGCCTTTATTCTTATTATCAAAAAGCACGACTCCGCACTTTGCTACACTGAATTTCATCTGCCACTTCTCTGCCCACTCTCCTAACCTGTCCAAGTCCTTCTGCAGAGCTTCCGCTACACTGCCTGCCCCTCCACCTAACTTAGTATCATCTGCAAACTTGGCCATGAAGCCTTCAATCCCCTATTCCAAATCATTAATATACTGTAAATGTGAAGAGAAGCGGCCCCAGCACTGACCCTTGTGGAACTCTACTAGTCACTGGCAGCCAACCAGAAAAAGTGCCTTTTATTGCAACTCTTTGCCTTCTACCATTCAGCCAACCCGCTATCCATGGTAGTGTCTTCCCTTCAATACCATGGGCTCTCATCTTCCTTAGCAACTGACGTGCGGCACCTTATCGAAGGCCTTCTGAAAATCTAAGTAAACATCATCTACAGCCTCCCCTCTGCCTGTCCTGCTATTAATTTCCTCAAAGAACTCCAGCAGATTTGTCAGGCAAGATCTTCCCTTCACAAAACCATGCTGACTTCAGCCAATATTATTGTAAACTTCCAAGTACTGTGTAACCTCATCCTTTATAATTGACTCTAAAATCTTTCCAACCATCTCAGGCTAATCGGCCTATAGTTTCCGCTCTTCTGGCTTATCGGCCTATAGTTTCTGCTCTTCTGCTTTGCTCCCTTCTTGTACAGCACGGTAATATTTGCAATTTTCCAATCTTCAGGAACAGCTCCTAACTCTAGCGATTCTCGAAATATCACAACTAATCCCTCCCTCCACAATTTCTGAGGCCGCCTCTTTCAGAACCCTGGGGTGCAGTCCATCCGGTCCAGTTGACTTATCCATCCTCAGACCTTTCAGTTTTCCTTGCACCCTCTCCTTAGTAATCGCCACTCCACTAACCTCCACCCTCTGACGCTCTAGGATTGCAGGCACACTGCTGGTGTCTTGCACTGTGAAGATTGATGCAAAGAAGTTATTCAATTCCTTTGCCATTTTTGATTTCCCGTTTTCACTTCTCCTGCATCATTCTCCTGCAGCCAAACGTCCACTCCTGCCTCTAGTTTCTCTTTATATATCTGTAGAAACTCTTGCTATACTCTTTTATATTATTGGCTAGCTTACATTCGTATTTCACATTTTCTCTCTTTATTGTCCTTTTAATTACCTTTTGTTGTTCTTTAAAAACAGCCCAGTCTTCCCACGAATCGTTGCAATGTTATATGCCATCTCTTTTGCTTTTACTGTATGTTGTCCTTGTGCTTCCTTGTCAGCCATGGCCGTCTTAGTCTCCCCTTTCTTCCTCTTTGGAATGAAATGATCCTGCACCTTCCGAATTATCTACAGAAATTCCTGCCATTTACCATCATTCCTACTAAAGCCCCTTACCAGTCAATCTAAACTAGCTCCTCCCTCATGCCTCGGTAGCCCCCTCTGCTCAGCTGTAATGCCAACACATCCGATTACACCTTCTCCCTTTCAAATTGTAGGTTAAATCTTATCATATTGTGGTCACTACCTCCCAGTGCTTCCTTTACCTCAAGTTTTCTTATTAAATCTGGTTCATTGCACAACACTAAATCTAGAATTGCTTTATCCCTGGTCGACTCTGCTACAAGCTGCTGTAAGAAACTATCTCGTGGACACTCTACAAATTATCTTTCTGGGAGTCCAGTGACAGTCAGTTTCTCCCAGTTTACCTGCATGTTGAAATCTCTCATGACCACTGTAGCATTGCCTTTCCTACACGCCAATTTTATTTTATAAAGATGTAAGATGTGGAGCATTGATACAGGTATTGACTAGTTAGGTTGTAAGGTATGCTTTTAAGGTAGAAATTCTATGTGACTTCAACTTCAGTACCGATGGCTCCATGCTAAAAAAGAGGCTCAGCAAAAAATCAAAAAGAGAAACCATTAGAAAATTGAAACAAGTCACCCTATCAGGATATCAGTGAATCCATGGTCAGTTCAGCTTTAGGAACAAATTAACTACTGAATAATGATTGGTCCCATGGAGCAGGGAGATATAATTCAAGAATGCCATTGTTGAAAATGAAGGAATACAGTAACAACATCATTTAGCAGAGCAGGTGAAACACTCTTCAGCTGGAGTGGAGAACGAGAGCAGATGATATAGAACAGCTCCTCTCTCTGTTCTATGTTGATCTATGATTTTAACCCCATTGACGTTGACAGCAGATGTGACTCCAACCAGGTTCAGCAGGAACTCATTAATAAATTATCATAATCTCATGGTACATGGTAACATTGTTGCTTTTCTGTTTCATGTGCATGTACATCAACAAGTGAGATGCCAGCTAATTTAAAAATAGCTTTCATTGATGAGTCCTGAAGAAGAAACAGAGACATTGCAGATTTTTACCTGGAACAATTGGAACATGCTGCTTCAAGCTTCTGACCACCCCCAGAACTCATCAAACCCAACCAGACTCCTATACCAGAGGGTAGCCTTTGCATTAGTCAATCTTCCTTCCATCATGTAACCCAACCCCCATACCTTCATTCCCAGCCTGATGTTATTTTGCCAGATTTGAGGAAGGACATTCTTGCTATTGAGGGTCTTAGAATAGTCTTAGAAGTCTTAGAATAAAGAGGAGGCCATTTAAGACAGAGGTGAGAAAAAACTTTTTTCACCCAGAGAGTTGTGAATTTGTGGAATTCCCTGCCACAGAGAGCAGTGGAGGCCAAATCACTGGATGGATTTAAGAGAGAGTTAGATAGAGCTCTAGGGGCTGGTGGAATCAAGGGATATGGGGAGAAGGCAGGCACGGGTTATTGATTGGGGATGATCAGCCATGATCGCAATGAATGGTGGTGCTGGCTCGAAGGGCCGAATGGCCTCCTCCTGCACCTATTTTCTATGTTTCTATGTTTCTATGAGTGCAGCGTAGGTTCATGTGGTTAATTCCCGGGATGGTGGGACTGTCATATGTTGAAAGAATGGAGCGGCTGGGCTTGTATACTCTGGAATTTAGGATGTGAGGGGATCTTATTGCAACATATAAGATTATTAAGGGATTGGACACGTTAGAGGCAGGAAACATGTTCCCGATGTCAGGGGATTCCAGAACCAGAGGCCACAGTATAAGAATAAGGGGCAAGCCATTTAGAACAGAGATGAGGAAAAACATTTTCACCCAGTTGTGAATCTGTGAAGTTCTCTGCCTCAGGAGGCAGTGGAGGCCAATTCTCTGAATGCTATCAAGAGAGAGTTAGATAGAGCTCTTAAAAATTGTGGTCAAGGAATATGGGAAGAAGGCAGGAAAAGGGTACTGATTGTGGATGATCAGCCATGATCACAGTGAATGGCAGTGCTGGCTCGAAGGGTCGAATGGCCTACTCCTGCACCTATTGTCTATTGTCTAAATAGATGCTTGGGTAGCCAACCTGATTCAGATGAGTCACAGTGATTAAAACTTGTTAAGAATACATATTCAATTGTTAGCCTTGTGCCCCAGACTCCTGTGAGCCAAGGGTCTGAAGAAGGGTCTCGATCCAAATGTCACCTATCCATGTTCCCCTGAGTTACTCCAGCACTTTGTGTCCTCCTGTGACAAGACTTATTTTGCAATGTGATTTCAGCCACATTTTAGAAGATTACAACCATACCTTTGGATCAAGCCTGCGAATACATACCTTGAGAGGAATTTTAAAAAGGTATTTAATCAAACAAAATATATTTTCAATCATTTGCCAATAACTAATTATGCTCTCTTCCACTCTCACTCTAAAACATTTTACATAGAACTCAGAACAGTACACCACAGTCTTCGCCCCACAGTGTCAATACTAAACATGATATTGAATGAAACTACTTCCTTCTGCCTGCTCCTGATCCATAAACCTCCAATCCCTGTGTATCCATGTACCTATCTAAAAGCCTCCTAAGCACCACTATCCTATCTGCCTCCACCATCAACCCTGGCCATTCATTCCAGGCACTTTACCAATCTCTGTCTCGCACAACTCCTTTAAACGTGCCCTTCCCACAAAATTATACCCTCTGGTATTTGATGTTTCCACTCTGGGACAAAGATTCTGACTGTTTGTCTTCTCTATGCCTCTCACAAGTTTATATACATCTATCAGATCTCTCCTCAACCTCTGCCGTTCCAGAGAAAACATTGCACAACCTTAACAAAGTGGGTAGATCACCATCAACTTTGCATTTCTTTCTCTAAATGGGGCTGTCACTGTCAAGACTGACATTTATTGCTCATCTCCAATTGCTCTTAAGAATGAGTCAATCTTATACCTCTCATAATTTTATAAACTTCTATCAGATTTTCCCTCAGCCTACGGCATTCCAGAGAAAACAATCCAAATCTCTCCTTATAGCTAACAGCCGTCTAATCCAGGCATCATTCTGGCACAAGAGATAGAAGAAACTGCATTTGCTGGTTTACAAAAAAAGACACAAAATGCTGGAGTAACGGGTCAGGCATCATCGGGATAGGTGAACACGGTTAAGTGACGTTTCGAGGCAGAATCCTTCTTCAGATTGATCGTAGTGGGGTGAGGGGTGAAAGCTGGAAGTGAGGTGGGGCCTGGACAAAGCCTGACCAGTGATAGGTGGATAAAGGTGATGGGGGGGGCTGGCGGAAGGGGGGGGACAGCAATGAGAAGACCAAAAATATGATAGAAGAGGTGGGAATTGTGATGACAGATGAAGGAGTATTGGCCGAAGGGGACAGGGAGAGGGGAAAAGGAGAGAAATGTGTACGATTTCAGGTGGGGCACAGGGGAAAATAGTAAAGCTGCATCCTTGTAAACCTGGTAAACAGGTGTCAGGGGTTATGAGGCGGAGACGGGAGAATGGGGTTAGGAGGGACTGATAGATCAGCCATGACTGAATGACAGAGTAGACTTGATGGGCTGAATGGCCTAATTCGACTCCTATTCTTTATGACCCTATGACCTTATGCCCTCTTCTGCCCCTGCTACAAACCCTTCACATCTTTCCTATAATGGGTTGACCAGAACTGCACACAATACACCAAATGTAGCCATTTCAAATTTTGCAAAATTGCAACGTGACTTCCTGACTCTTACATTCAGTGCCCAGGCCGATAAAGACCAGCATACCATGACTTCTTTATCACCCTATCCACATACTGCTACTTTCAGGAAGCTCTGGACTTGGACACCAAGATCACTCTGTCATTCAATGCTGTTGAGTGTCCTGCCATTAACTATATACTTTCCCTTTAGACCTCCCAAAGTGCAACATGTCACACTTCTCCAGAATAAACTCAATTTTCCATTTCTCCGTCCATATCTGTTACTTATCAATATCTTGCTGCATTCTTTGGCAGTCTCCCTCGTTATCTGCAACTCCACACATTTTTGTGTTATTTGCAAAGCTATTAGCCAACTCACCTACATTTTCATCCAAATAATTTATAACACGTAACATCTAGTGACCTACCCTCAGTAGATCATCTTTATCACCTCCTCAAAATAAAACTCAACCAAATCTGTAGGATATGACCCGCCCCGCATAAAACCTGCAGGTGTAACTCAGCGGGTCAGGCAGCATCTCTGAAGAAAAGGAACAGGTGATGTTTTGGGTCGGAAGCCTTCTTCAGACTCAGAACCTGTCTGAAGAAAGGTCCAATCTGAAATGTCATCTATTCCCTTTCTCCAGAGATGCTGCCTGACCCACTGACTGTCCCTAATTAGCCCATTCCACCATACCATCAGGTTGCCAGGATAAGTCATTTTGAATGCAAACTACCAAGTCTTCATATTTCCCATGCAACTTAACAGTCTGGATCAACCTACCATTAATGACCTGGTCAAATGCCTTACTAAAGTCCATGTAGACAGCAACTACCGCCCAACACTCACTAGATCACTTTAATCACCTCAAAATGCTCAACCAAATTTGTAAGAAATTACTCCTCCCGCTTTGCCAATTCCCACAAATGTGTGTAACTCCTATCCCTGATACATACCACTGATGTGAGGCTCATTGGCCTATAATTTCCTAGATTATTCCAATTTCCTTTTCTAAACAAAGGAACAACATTGGCAACTCTTCAATCTTCCTGGACCTTGCCTGTAGCCGGATAGGATACAAGTCTCAGCAAACTCATCTCTTGCCTCTCACAAAAACCAGGGATAGATCCCACCAGGCCCAGCATATTGCTATATCTCACACTGATCTCATTATCTTCCATGTCCTTCTCCTTGGTGAATATTGATATAAACGTATTTGTTTAGTTCCTGTGTAAGAAGGAACTGCAGAGGCTGGTTTAACCTGAAGATAGACATAAAAAGCTGGAGTAACTCAGCAGGACAGGCAGCATCTCTGGAGAGAAGGAATGGGTGACGTTTCGGGTTGAGAGGGTCTGAAGAAGGATCTTGACTCAAAACGTCACCCATTCCTTCTCTCCAGAGATGCTGCCTGTCCCGCTGAGTTACTCCAGCTTTTTGTGTCTATCTACTTGTTTAGTACTTTGTCTACAACCTTTGACTCCAAGCATAAATTCCTTCCTTTATCCTTGAGTTGTTCGACTTCTCCCCAGTTACCCTATTGCTTTTAGTGTATGGATAAATGGTTGGGATTCTCTTTAATGATCTTTAATGACATGCAATGATCTTTCATAGCCCTTTCTGATCCTCTAAATTCCCTGCATATGTTCTCGCCTGCTCTCTTCCAATTGCTCAAAGGTCCTGTCTTATTTTATCTTTCTAAACCTTACACATGCCTTTGTTTATTTTTTTACCGAAATTTGCAACATCTCTCATCATCCAAGGTTCCTTTACCTTGTCATTCCATGTTGGCGCCACATAGTGGACCATGTTGGTCCTGAGCTCTGATCGGCTGGTCTGTAAATGACTCCTGTTACGCTAGTTTTGTATAATCAATGAGCTAATATTTCCTTTTATATATCACAGACCTACCAAACCGTGATTACATCATGGACATTAATAGTATCTTTGGTATCTGGTGTTAAATCTGGAGTGTTTTATCAGCTTATTGCCTTAACCTGCCTAACCTGCTGATTGAATAGTTACTTTTCCAATGTTCATGTTTCAAGTGGAAGTCATAACTGTATGGAAAGATTGAGACAGCAGCAAAGGGTAGCTAGGGAATTCACAGTAAAGGGTCACTCCAGAATAAGACAAAAACAAGTCACTAAATCATAATCATATAACCATATAACAATTACAGCACGGAATCAGGCCATCTCGACCCTTCAAGTCCGTGCCGAACATGTATTCTCCCCTAGTCCCATATACCTGCGCTCAGACCATAACCCTTCATTCCTTTCCCGTCCATATAACTATCCAATTTATTTTTAAATTATAATAATGAACCTACCTCCACCACCTTCAGTGGAAGCTCATTCCACACAGCCACCACTCTCTGAGTAAAGAAGTTCCCCCTCATGTTACCCCTAAACTTCTGTCCCTTAATTCTCAAGTCATGTCCTCTTGTTTGAATCTTCCCTACTCTCAGTGGGACAAGCTTATCCACGTCAACTCTGTCTATCCCTCTCATCATTTTAAAGGCCTCTATCAAGTCCCCCCTTAACCTTCTGCGCTCCAAAGAATAAAGCCCTAACTTGTTCAACCTTTCTCTGTAACTTAGTTGCTGAAACACAGGCAACATTCTAGTAATTCTCCTCTGTACTCTCTCTATTTTGTTGACATCCTTCCTACAATTAGACGACCAAACTTGTACACCATACTCCAGAATTGGCCTCACCAATGCCTTGTACAATTTTAACATTACATCCCAACTTCTATACTCAATGCTCTGATTTATAAAGGCCAGCACACCAAAAGCTGTCTTTACCACCCTATCTACATGAGATTCCACTTTCAGGGAACTGTGCACAGTTATTCCCAGATCGCTCTGCTCACCTGCATTCTTCAATTACCTACCATTTACCATGTACGTCCTATTTTGATTTGTCCTGCCAAGATGTAGCACCTCACACTTATCAGCATTAAACTCCATCTGCCACCTTTCAGCCCACTCTTCCAACTGGCATAAATCTCTCTGTAGACTTTGAAAATCTACTTCATTATCCACAACCCCAGCTATCTGAAACTCCTTTTTCACGGGGCGACTTGACGCAAGAGTTAACCAAAGTTGAACATCGTGGGAACCTCTTGCGATAACCGTACGGCATTCGTGGACCACAGTGGCGCTAACGGCAGGTACTCGTGTAACTTGGTGACTCGGGAGAAAATTCAGACAAGCTTGAATTTCTCCAAGAGTGACTTGTACACTGGTGGTTGAACATTGCAACATTATATGCACGTAGTGGCCAGTGCGATATCCGTACTGACTGTTGCGTGTACCGTGGGAACTCCTGCGAACGGTGAACCCGGAAGCTGGATAGAGGGGACAGAAGGTGAGTAAAAATTGTCTTCTGTGGGATTGAATTTAAAAAATAAAGATTTGCATCCGCATATGGACATCAACTTATTCATGAGTTATGTTAATAAGATTCAAGAAAATAACTATAATCTTTAAAAGGGACTTTACTGAAAGGTCCCGCATTTTTATGGTCCGTGAGAAATTTTTCACATGTACTTCTTTGAGAGATACAGCTCGGAGTCCTCACCGACCAGCGTTCGATGCTTTTCCGAAGCAGAGTCCGGAACGCTACCAATCAATGTTCTCCAGAGACCCGTGTAAAGGAGTGAACTGCACATGCTGGTTTAAACCGAAGACAGACACAAAAAGCTGGAGTAACTCAGCGAGTCAAGCAGCATCTCTGGAGAAAAATAGGTGATGTTTCGGGACGAGACACATCTTCAGACTCAATTCCGATTAGGATGTCTGAAGAAGGGTTCCGATTCGAATCGCCACCTATACTTTTTCTCCAGAGATGCTGCCTGACCCGCTGACTTACTCCAGCTTTTTATGTTTTTCTTCCCAGATCTGACTTACCTGCTGAGTTACACCAACATTTTGTGTCCGTGTTCACTATGAACATTGAATTATTTAATTTTAGGTAACTTACACTCTCTCTCTCTCTCTCTCCCGCCCACACCCCCTCCTGCTCCCCCCCCCCCCCCCCCCCCCCCCCCCCCATGCAGTAAATGTTGGTTAACCAGTCCAAGGTTTGCAACGCTGGTTCCCTCTTGGGATCACATTATCCCTAGCCAACAATTGGCCTATCAGGGAACCAAATATAGACATAAAGTGCTGGAGTGACTCAGTGGGTCAGGCAGCATCTCTGGAGGAAAGGGTTAGGCGACATTTCGGGTCGGGACCCCTCTTCAAAATACCCTGCTGAGGTCATCTGTTGTTGGCCCTGATTTGTCCCGGTCTTTTCTTGCTTCCAGTTCCCCCCTACAATCATCCCGAAGAAGGGTCCCGACCAAAAATGGAATCTATTGATCATTTTCTCCAGAGATGCTGCTTGGCCCGCTGAGTTACTCCAGCATTTTGTGTCTAACTTGCTGATTCAGACAGTTTTTGATTTACTCTGAAACACACGTTGGAAATTTAAACTTGTGCGCAACTAACATCGTCTTACTACCGTGGGAACTCTTTAACTCAGCGGGAAGGCAGCAGTTAATTGTTGCTCCCTTCAGTTTCCCAGGGGGTCAGGACGGGACTGGAGTTTGGAGGGAAAGGTGGGGGAGTCGAGGGAGAGGAGGGGGAGACAGATGGGGGTGTCTTCATTTACTGGCGGCGGGTGTCTGTCACTGAAACAGGCAGGTGAAATTTCACATCCACCTTGTGTGTGCCTCTCTCTCTCTCCCTCCCTCCCTCTCACACAGGCTGAGAGCTGTGCTCACTCCATCTGTGTCTCCCACATACACAGTAAAACTCTGCTTTGTGTGTGTATATACCAATTCAACCAAGGGAGGATATTTATAGTGTGTGAAAAAAAAAGTGACATCATTTGTGCCACATGATGATTTAATTACACTTGACAGTTTACAATATCATTCAAGATTTAACGGGAAAGCTCGGGAGACGGACAAGTCACTCGCACAAATAACAGAAATGCCGAGTACCGTGGGAACTCTTTGTCTACCCCCACGTTATATCGTGTGATATCGTGCTAGACCACGACCACTTCACTCTGGCTACATCTTGCGTCGTCGCCCCGTGAAAAAGGCCTATGAGTATCATCTGCATACTTACTAATCCAATTTACCACACCATCATCCAGATCATTGATGTACATGACAAACAACAGTGGACCCAACACAGATCCCTGTGGCACCCCGCTAGTCACTGGCCTCCAACCTGACAAACAACCATCCACCATTACTCTCTGGCATCTCCCATTCAGCCACTGTTGAATCCATCTTGCTACTCCACCATTAATACCCAACCATTGAACCTTCTTAACCAACCTTCCATGAGGAACCTTGTCAAAGGCCTTACTGAAGTCCATATATACAACATCCACTGCTTTACCCTCATCAATTTCCCGAGTAACCTCTTCAAAAAATTCAAGAAGATTAGTCAAACATGACCTTCCAAGCACAAATCCATGTTGACTGTTCCTAATCAGACCCTGTTTATCCAGATGCTTATATATATTATCTCTAAGTATCCTTTCCATTAATTTGCCCACCACTGTCGTCAAACTAACAGGTCTATAATTGCTAGGTTTACTCTTAGACCCCTTTTTAAACAATGGAACAACATGCGCAGTACGCCAATCCTCTGGCACTATTCCCGTTTCTAATGAGATTTGAAATATTTCTGTCATAGCCCCTGCTATATCTACACTAACTTCCCTCAATGTCCTAAGGTATATCCTGTCCGGACCTGGAGACTTATCCACCTTTATATTTCTCAAAAGTGTCAGTACTTACTCTTCTTTGAATCTCATAGTTTCCATAGCTACTCTACTTGTTTCCCTTACCTCACATAATTCAATATCCTTCTCCTTGGTGAATACCGAAGAAAATAAATTGTTCAATATCTCCCCCATCTCTTTTGGCTCTGCAGATAGCTGTCCACTCTGACTCTCTAATGGACCAATTTTATCCCTCGTTATCCTTTTGCTATTAATATAGCTGTAGAAACCCTTTGGATTTACTTTCACCTTACTTGCAAAAGTATTCAGCCCCCCTGAGTCAATACTTTGTAGAACCACCTTTCGCTGCAATTACAGCTGCAAGTCTTTTGGGGTATGTCTCTACCAGCTTTGCACATCTAGAGACTGAAATTTTTGCCCATTCTTCTTTGCAAAATAGCTCAAGCTCAGTCAGATTGGATGGAGAGCGCCTGTGAACAGCAATTTTCAAGTCTTGCCAGAGATTCTCAATTGGATTTAGGTCTGGACTTTGACTGGGCCATTCTAACGCATGAATATGCTTTGATCTAAACCATTCCATTGTAGCTCTGGCTGCATGTTTAGGGTTGTTGTCCTGCTGGAAGGTGAAGCTCCGCCCCAGTCTCAAGTCTTTTGCAGACTCTAACAGGTTTTCTTCCAAGATTGCCCTGTATTTGGCTCCATCCATCTTCCCATCAACTCTGACCAGCTTCCCTGTCCCTGCTGAAGAAAATCATCCCCACAGCATCATGCTGCCACCACCATGTTTCACAGTGGGGATGGTGTGTTCAGGGTGATGTGCAGTGTTATTTTTCCGCCACACATAGCATTTTGCATTTAGGCCAAAAACTTCAATTTTGGTCTCATCTGACCAGAGCACCTTCCTCCACATGTTTGCTGTATCCCCCACATGGCTTGTGGCAAACTGCAAACGGGACTTCTTATGGCTTTTTTTCAACAATGGCTTTCTTCTTGCCACTCTTCCATAAAGGCCCGATTTGTGGAGTGCACGACTAATCTCTGATCAATGCTCTCCTTGCCCGGCCTGTCAGTTTAGGCGGACGGCCATGTCTTGGTAGGTTTGCAGTTGTGCCATACTTTCCATTTTCGGATGATGGATTGAACAGTGCTCCGTAAGATGTTCAAAGCTTGGGATATTTTTTATAACCTAACCCTGCTTTAAACTTCTCCACAACTTTATCCCTGACCTGTCTGGTGTGTTCCTTGGACTTCATGATGCTGTTTGTTCACTAATGTTCTCTAACAAACCTCTGAGGCCTTCACAGAACAGCTGTATTTATACTGAGATTAGATTACACACAAGTGCACTCTAGTTACTAATTAGGTGACTTCTGAAGGCAATTGGTTGCACTGGATTTTATTTAGGGGTATCAGAGTAAAGGGGGCTGAATACTTTTGCACGCCACACTTTTCAGTTCTTTATTTGTAAACAAAATTTGAAAACCATGTATATTTTCCTTCCACTTCACAATTATGCGCCACTTTGTGTTGGTCTATCACATAAAATCCCAATAAAATACATTTATGTTTGTGGTTGTAACGTGACAAAATGTGGAAAAGTTCAAGGGGTGTGAATACTTTTGCAAGCCACTATATATAAGCATCTGGATAAACAAGGTCTGATTAGGAACAGTCAACATGGATTTGTGCCTGGAAGGTCATGTTTGACTAATCTACTTGAATTTTTTGAAGAGGTTACTAGGGAAATTGATGAGGGTAAAGCAGTGGATGTTGTCAATATGGACAACATCCGTAAGGCCGTTGACAAGGTTCCTCATGGAAGGTTGGTTAAGAAGGTTCAATTGTTGGGTATTAATGGTGGAGTAGCAAGATAGATTCAACAGTGGCTGAATGGGAGATGCCAGAGAGTAATGGTGGATGGCTGTTTGTCAGGTTGGAGGCCGGTGACTAGTGGTGTGCCTCAGGGATCTGTGTTGGGTCCACTGTTGTTTGTCATGTACATCAATGATCTGGATGATGGTGTGGTAAATTGGATTAGTAAGTATGCAGATGATACTAAGATAGGTGGTGTTGTGGATAATGAAGTAGATTTCCAAAGTCTACAGAGAAATTTAGGCCATTTGGAAGAATGGGCTGAAAGATGGCAGATGGAGTTTAATGCTGATAAGTGTGAGGTGCTACATCTTGGCAGGACAAATCAAAATAGAACGTAGATGGTAAATGGTAGCGAATCGAGGAATTCAGTTGAACAGAGGGATCTAGGAATAATTGTGCATAGTTCCCTGAAGTTGGAATCTCATGAAGGTAGGGTGGTAAAGAAAGCTTTTGGTGTGCTGGCCTTTATAAATCAGAGCATTGAGTATAGAAGTTGGGGTGTAATGTTAAAATTGTACAAGGCATTGGTGAGACCAATTCTGGAGTATGGTGTACAATTTTGTTCGCCCAATTATAGGAAGGATGTCAACAAAATAGAGAGAGTACAGAAGAGATTTACTAGAATGTTGCCTGGGTTTCAGCAACTAAGTTACAGAGAAAGGTTGAACAAGTTAGGTCTTTATTCTTTGGAGCGCAGAAGGTTAAGGGGGGACTTGATAGAGGTCTTTAAAATGATGAGAGGGATAGACAGAGTTGACGTGGATAAGCTTTTCCCACTGAGAGTAGGGAAGATTCAAACAAGAGGACATAACTTCAGAATGAAGGGACAGAAGTTTAGGGGTAACATGAGGGGGAACTTCTTTACTCAGAGAGTGGTAGCGGTGTGGAATGAGCTTCCAATGGAAGTGGTGGAGGCAGGTTTGATTTTATCATTTAAACATAAATTGGATATGTGTATGGATGGGAAAGGAGTGGAGGGTTATGGTCTGAGTGCAGGTAGATGGGACTAGGGGAGAATAAGTGTTCAGCACGGACTTGTAGGGCCGAGATGGCCTGTTTCCGTGCTGTAATTGTTATATGGTTACATGGTTGTACAATCACATGGCTCCCTGACAGTGACATCACAGATAGATAGGGAGCAAGGAAGCCTTTTGTTATGCTGGCCTTCATCTGTCAGAAAACTGAGTACAAGGATTATATGTTACAATTTCAGGATGTTGGACAGACCTCACTTGGAGAACTGTGTTCATTTTTTATCACCCTGCTCCAGGAAAGACACAACTAAGCTCCTTGGACTTGACGACCTGGGCCATAGGGAGAGGTTGAGCCAGCTCCTTAGAGCATTGGAGGCGGTGATCTTACAGCAGAGCATAAGATTACAAGAGGAATAGATAGGGTGAATGCACAGAGTCTTTTTCTCAGGGTAGGTGAATCAAAATTTAATGGGCATACATTTCAGGTGAGAGAGGAACTGAAGGGCAACGTTTCACACAGAGGTTGGTGGATATATGGAATGAGCTCAAGAAGTAGTTGAGGCAGATAAAATAACAACATTTAAAGATATTTGGATAGGTACATGGATAGGAAAGGTTTAAAGGAATATGGTAAACACAGGCAAAGGTGGCTAGCTATATGGGGCATTACGGTTAGATTGGACGACTTGAGTTGAATGGTCTTTCTCCATGCTGTGTAACTCTGACAAGTATATAGGATAGTGACAGCTTCAGCTTGGGTAAATAACGAGAAGCTTTCACATTAACAAATGATTTAAAAGCAAGAGGCAAATTCAAATTGATGGGTAAAAGTCACAATGAGGTTTGATAGGAGGAAACATTTAGTTATAGCACACTGTCTTTATAGATAGTTGATTACCAGGGCTTCCTAGTAGGAAATGACAGCATCACGGTATAGGCAGCTGATTGGGGCAGATGTGACGTGTCTCAGGGAGCTGTTTCACTTCATCCGTAATGTAACAATTCATAAGATCATATGGTCATGAATGATAGAAAAGTAGTATTAGGCCATTCGGCCCATCATTGACTCCACCATTCAATCATGGCTGATCTATCTCTCCTAACCCCATTCTCCTGCCTTTTCCGCTGTACTAATCAATAATCTATCACTGCTTTAAATATACTGTATCCACTGACTTTGCCTCCACAGCCTTCTGTGGCAAAGAATTCCACAGTTTCACCACCCTCTGACTAAAGAAATTCCTCCTCATCTCCTTCCTAAAAGAACGTCCTTTAATTCTGCTATGACCTCTCGTGTTAAACTCTCCCACTAGTGGAAACATCCTCTCCACATCCACTCTATCCAAGCCTTTTAATACTCTGTACATTTCAATGAGGTCCCCCCTCATTCATCTAAACTCCAGCGAACATAGGCCCTGGGCCTTAAAATACTCATCATATGTTAGCCTACTCTTTCCGAGGATCATTCTTGTAAACTTCCTCTGGTCCTTCTACAGAGCCAGCACATACTTCCTCAAATATGGTGCCCAAAACTCTGCAATTCTAGACTGAAATCTCAAAAATAAGATCTCTGTTCTCAAGTCCATACATGTCCTTCTCTTTGATGAACATCTTGCTTATCTCTCTGTATGTTCCACTTTCATTATTATTAATTGCTTAGCTTTTTGTTTCTTGTTTTGATTTTACCAGCCTTATCTTTCATGATGTATGCAAATATTTTATCATGCACACACTGAGGTGGGTATGAAGTTATTGGGACATATAAAGGATGTCCTGTGTTATCATACATTGGATGTATATTTCTTAGAGCCATATAATCATACAACATGGAAACGCCTTCAACCCAACGTCCCCATGCCAACCAAGATGCTCCGTCTCCACTAGTCTCACATACCTGTGTTTGCCCCATATCTTTCTAAATCTTTCCTATCCATGTCTCTGTCCAAATGTCTTTTAAATGTTATTCTTCCGTAGTTTCTTCTTTGCTGTATCTCATTTTACCTCTCTTTCATATTTAAATCCCCCTTTGAATATATTTGTGTGTTTTTTTTCCATTTTTAATTGTCACTTAAGTAACATTTCATTCTTTCTCGCACTCTTTTGGATATTCTCTATACTCATGTTCATGTAATGAAATAGTTGGTCAGATATTACTCACTCTTCTGCCTTGCTTTAAATTTGTGCAATTTAAAGGTCAAGTCGAATTTTGACATTTAAGCTACAAATGATGTCTATTTATTTTCATAGGATATAACTGATGTCAATCTAACTGCATATTGACATTAATAATATGATAACAGCAATCATTTTATCCAACATTTGTTCACTGTATACCATTAAAGTGTTGTTTTTTCTTTTTCGCTGGAACAATATCTATTTATAATTGCAGGTACAAAAAAAAAAGGTATTTATGCCAAAATAGCAACATAGAAAATAAGTGCAGGAGTAGGCCATTTGGCCCTTCAAGCCAGCACTGCCAATCAATATGATCATGGCTAATCATCCAAAATCAGTACCCCGTTCCAGCTTTTTCCCATATCCCTTGATTCCCTTAGCCCTAAGAGCTAAATCTAACTCTCTCTTGAAAACATCCAGTGAATTGGCCTCCACTGCCTTCTGAGGCAGAGAATTCCACAGATTCACTACTCTCTGTGTCAAAAGGTTTTTCCTCATCTCAGTCCTAAATGGCCTACCCCTTATTCTTAAACTGTGACCCTTGGTTCTGGACTCCCCCAACATCGGGAACATTATTTCTGCATCTACCCTGCCCAATCCTCTGAGAATTGGAAATGTTTCTATGATCCCCTCTCGTCCTTCTAAATTCCAGCGAATACAAGCCCAGTCGATCCATTCTTTTATCATACGTCAGTCCCGCCATCCCGGGAATTAACCTGGTGAACCTACGCTGCACTCCCTCAATAGCAATAATGTCCTTCCTCAATTTAGGGGAACAGAATTGCACACAATACTCCAGGTGTGGTCTCACCAGGGCCCTATACAACTGCAGTAGGACCTTCTTGCTCTTAAATTCAAATCATCTTGCAATGAAGGCCAACAATTGGCTTTCTTGATTGACTGCCTGCTGTACCTGCATGCTTACTTTCAGTGACAGATGTACAAGCACACCCAAGTCTCGTTCCATCTCTCCTTCGCCTAATCTGACACCATTCAGATAATAATCTGCCTTCCTGTTCTTGCCACCAAAGTGGATTACTTCACATTTATCCACATTATACAGCATCTGCCGTGCTTCTATCCACTCACCTATCCTATCCAAGTCACTCAGCAGCCTCATAGCATCCTCCTGGCAGCTCACACTGCCACCCACCTGTGTGTCATCCACAAACATAGAGCTGTTACATTTTATTCCCTCATCTAAATTGTTACACTATATTGTAAATAACTGGAGTCCCAGCACCGAGCCTTGCGGTACCCCACTTATCACTGCCTGCCATTCTGAAAATAACCCGTTAATTCCTATACTTTGGTCCTGTCTGCCAATCAGTTCTTTATCCATGTCAATGCCCTACTTCCAATACCGTGTGCTCTAATTTTGCACACTAATCTCTTGTGTGGACCTTGTCAAAGGCTTTTTGAAAGTCCAGAGACTGGCTTTCCCTTATCCATTCTACTTGCGACATCCTCAAAAAAATACCAAAGATTAGCCAAGCTTGATTTCCCCTTCATAAATCCATGCTGACTTTGACCGATCCCGTCTCTGCTTTCCAAATGCGTCTTTAATAATCTTTATAACATCTTTAATAATCGACCCAATCATCTTCTCCACTACTAATGTAATGCTAACTGGTCTATAATTCCCTGTTTTCTCTCTCCCTCCTTCCTTAAAAATAGTGGAGAGTGGCTATCCTCCAGTCCCCAGGAACTGAACCAGAGTTGAGAGATCATTGAAAAATGATCACCAATGAATCCACGATTTCTAGGGGCCACCTCCTTGGGTACTCTGGGATGCAGACCATCAGACCCTGGGGATTTATCTGTCTTCAATCCCAACAGTGTACCTAAAACCATTTCCTGACTAATGTGGATTCCCTTCAGTTCCTCCCCCCCCAATAGATCCTCGGTTCCCTAGTATATCTGGGAGATTGTTTGTCTTCCTTAGTGAAGGCAGAATCAAAGTA